>NW_022589764.1:2200974-2357833 GCF_004348235.1 Phoca vitulina | reverse complement strand
AGAAAGAAAGAAAGAAAGAAAGAAAGAAAGAAAGAAAGAAAGAAAGAGAAAAAAAGTTTAATTTTCTAGTTGGAGGGAATATAAATTACAGGTCCCGCTGCCCTTTCCCCCCTGCCCCCCCATATCAAAAATAAAAAGAGCAACCGCCTTACTTGGGGAATGGAGAATGTTATAATCATCTCAAAATGAGGAGTTGAGCTCTTGTGGATTCCAGTGACTGGCCCAATGCGTATTTACTTTTTTTTTTTTTTTTTATCTGGTTAGTGTTAAAATTCATCCACGCTTATTGCCAATTTTCCACCTACCACTTATTGCCTTTAATGTGATTTATGTATCACTACCCACCCCTTCAAATACAGTAGTATGGTACCAGCAGTCTTTAATAGTTTCAGTTTCCTAAGTAATATAATTATTTATTATCTCTAATTAAAATTCAGAGTTTGGCTTTCAGCATGAGTCTGGATGCGAAGCTTGCTTTAATGAAAAGAGCAACCGTGAGTCTAAATTTCTTTATGAAGGAGATAACTTATGTAATCACTGGTAACCTTTTTCAAGAATATTATCTCACTATTTATAAAACAATGCCTTCTTTACTTTAGAAATTTCCATTTGCATATGAAAAAGACGTATTTATTGATGCTTTTGACTGATGCACATTTTTCATTCAGGAATGCTCTTTTCAAATCATTCATATATCACTGAATTTTTCTTTGAAAACCCAAAGCTACAGTCCTTTAAAAGATATTCATATATACGTCTATATATGCGTATGCATAAGTAGCCATCAAGAAAGCTTTCAATTGTTGGTTCCTTTTAACAATTTCTGGTTTGAAAACGCAGAAGCCTTTCTGCTTCTGAAGCCACTTGTAATAAGCAATGACTCTCTATATCCTTTCTCCACTCCACAAGCCTATACCTAAAATCCTTTTCTTCCAGAGAAGAAATCATATTTGTGTCTAACCATGATGAGCTCTAGTTAAATATATTTCAGGCTCTTACTACAGTATTATAGCAGACACTTTCATTTAATTCACAACATTTTTAAAGTGGTTTAAGTCATTTCACTAATAAACACATTTTGGGAAAAAGAGGAACCTGTATATAATATCGATGCAGTAATTTACTTGTGAGATTTTTCTCATGGAGGCAAATAAGACAGGGTTTCAGTACAAGTGTTTTTAAGCCTCAGTCATAGAACTCATCATGTCCCTCTTCAGACTCTTGATTTTGTCAGATCATCAGTTTATAATGAGTCACTACGATGAAACAGAAACCATGGTTTAACGACGGCCTATAACAAAGGGAAATGAATAGATCAACAACTTTTCCCTCCCTATTCTCCCCTTGCTCAAGCCTCTAATAATTTCCATATCATTTCTAAAGATATTTTTTATTTGAAATTTAATACCTATGGGTTGAGCTTATGAAATAAAGTGAGTAAGGCAAAACTTTTTTTTTTTTTTTTTTTCCCAGAGCCATCCTAAAATTTATCAGAACACCATTCTCTCCTGTGCTGTATAATCACACCCATGTGCATTCTCTTCTTAATTAAGCAAGTTAACTTATTTGGCATTTATGTTTTATGCATGAGAACCCACAGCTTCCAGATTACTTCATTCTTGGGCCGTGTAATTCAGAAGCAAAAAGATCCATATAAACATCTTTATCCAGGTTGTGTGAGACAAGATTATTGCCAGAAGAGGACGCATATGCATGCCCAAAGGATCTGTCCAAATTAATCAAGATCAAGATGTTGCATCTCCTTAATTTTTGGTCAAGGCCACCATGATGTTTCTTTCATTAGGGGAAAGACTTTTCATTAATGAAATTTCTTCTGTGGACCTAGATGCCAAAATAATAAAGAAAGATACTTGACATACATGATGTAGGTGGGGGAAGAAAAAATTATTTTTATAATTTATATTGACTTCCTCTGTTGCTGTAGTTATCCATATAGGTTTTCAATGTCAGGCGAGTGCCAGACATTTTGGGAAAAGTGAAGATGGGTAGTCTCCATTTTCGGTCTCAGGAAGTTATAGGAGTTGCTGTCAGATGCTCAACTGAATTTATTGCAATGTAAAAAGAGTTGGGGGCAGGTGGAGCGGCCCCTGGGTGGCTCAGTCGGTTAAACGTCTGCCTTCAGCTCAGGTCATGATCCCAGAGTCCTGGGATCAAGCCCCCGCATCGGGCTCCTCGCTCAGTGAGGAACCTGCTTCTCCCTCTGCCTCTGTCCCTCCCCCTACTTGTGCCCCCATGTGCACTCTCTCTCTCTCAAATAAATAAATAAAATCTTAAAAATAAATAAATAAAATAAAATAAGATTGCCTGGCAGAGGGAGAAACCAAGCTGTGTGGCCTTCTCTGTGGACTTATTACTTGGGTTGTAAAGCAGTTGGCGCCGAGGTCAGGAGAAAAGGTCCTGGGGTCAGCTTGCCTGAATTTAAATCTCAACTCTGCCAGTTAGTAACTGTGTCACGTCCGTTTCAGTTTGCTTGTCTCTAAAACGAAGATGCAAATAGTTCTACAGTCACCTAGTCTAGTCAAGGAGTAGTGAGTCTAAGTTAGAGCGGGGGCAGGGGGACGGGGCTGTGAGAACGGCAAACACGAACCACTCTGAATAATACCATGAAGATGGGGCAGGGGACAGGGGAGAGGGGATGACATCCAAGGCTTTAAGAGGCTCTGCTTCAGGACACATATTTAAAATCAGAAAACAATGACATCCTCTGACCGAATCAAAGGGGAAACAGGACAAAATTGATTTCAATATGGATTGATCAAAAAACACTATGTTTTAATTTAGAGGGAAAAAAATCTGATTTGATGTAATATGATTTTGCTGTACTATTAATTATTTCCTTCAAAGTCGTGGGTACTATCGTATAAAGAAAAAAGGTGCAAATATGTGATGTAGTGTGAAGTTTCTTCTGTACATCATATAATTTCACTCTGGGGTTGATCATCCGGGACGTTGGTGCTCTCTGGGAGTGGAGGTATACGAGTTCACCTTCTAAAACAGACCTGCAAATTAGTGAAAGATTTCTAAGTAGGGAGTACCAGTAATATGTCATAAGCTTATCATTTATTTCTAAAACATTTGGACAAGCAATAGTTAAATCTTAACTATTTAGTTTAATTTATTTTTTTTAATTTACTTCATTCTATTTCGATTTATGATGATGAGCCTTAACAATTTACACTAGACTAATGAAGCCTAGTAAGTACGTTTTTTTTTTTCTTTTTAGTTACATTTCACTCTGCACAGTGACAGAAAGTCTTAGACTTTTGTAGAAATTTTTGTTGTTACGATTTCAAATTTTAAGACATCTCATCCTCTCAAGTGAACCTGCTTCTATAAAATATCAGTGGAACGATTTAGGGCAACACAAAGTGCTCTGCTTCTTTTGTTCTTTATTCAGAGTCTTTTTCAATGTAAAATTCCTTCCTCCTTCCCTCAAAGCACAAAATTCAACTCGGCTGACGTCACCAAATATTTTCCCATCTAATCATTTAAATGATTCCTGGTACCTCTGTTAAACATTAATGCATTTTGCATTACTGTCAATGGTAAATCTCAGGTATTCTAAAATTAATTTTAGGCTTCGTCTCTTTCAGTAATAGGGAATAAATATTGTTGCTCTATTGTCAGTGTGAATGCAAATAGCAGAAGCCTTAGTGTATCCACTGACAATTCATTAATACTCTGGTCAACTTGATTAACATTGATTCAGCATACACACGGGTTGTTACAGAATCTGTGTTGTATGTGGTCAGTAACAATATAATTACTTACTGTAAGTCTGTCCACAGGTCCGCTCTACATTTCATTATTATTACCACAGCTTATTCACATGAAATTATGGGAGATCTTCAAGTCCACAGTCTTTGACCACAGACCCAAGCAGGTGTTTGCTTAATATTTTGGTCAAAGATCAGTGAGTTAAAGGTTAGGCCAGGGAGAGTGAGAATAGAGGGGTCACCGCACTTGCAGGAGGGGGGGGTGAGACTTGATCTTCCCGGGTCTGGAACGGTCGAACCCCAAGGTCACCCATTAGTGATCCTGCCTTTAAGGACTGTGAGATGTCAACAATAAATTCACCATGCCAGAACCTTTAACCCTCTTAATGCTGTGAACACCGGGAGCCAAGGCCAAAACCCAGAAGGAGAGGACCCAGGGAGAATTATTCACACAATTGTCTGAGGGACGTGGCATTTATGTCCTTTAGGCTTGCCTCTGTTCAAGCGGACAGCTAGGAAAAAACGAGACTGTTGTTTGATGTCCAAAGTTGCCATGCAAACAATACACCCATGCACAGATGTGGACATTATATAAATATGGTGCGACTAGCATACTTCCATTGTCACATTTTCATCCCGACACAAGTGTATCCAAGTGACAGAGAGTCTTCGTGTAAGATCTGTCCCCCTCCACAACACTTAGAAACAATCAATCCACTGAAGATAACGGAATTAACAGAGAACGTTAGGGAATTTCTAAGTAAGAGCAAGATTAACATAGGTAATTTTACAGATTTTAAGAAAGCCTAATGCGTGGATCTCAAGCATAATTTTGCTTACCAGACCCATCACCCCTTCAAGTAGGCAACTCCAAATTTACTGCCAAAACTTAAATAACAAGGACAAAGACAGTTTACCCCATACTGCCACGAACTTTATTACAGGGAAGATGGAAGCTTCCCCTTCAGTGGTCTCTTACGTCATAAATTGAAGTATTCTGGGGAGAGTGATCCCTGCTAAATATATTGTATTGAGCTTTAATCATTTCTAAAACCCAATCATTTATCAAATATGTCACCAAATGCTTTTCCAAGTCACCCCCTCCAACAGATGATCTACAGGGGATATGCTTAGATTTAAACCAGCTCTGAACATACCCATGCTAACTGACGCAACTTTTCAGAAGTTTAAAGTGGTTCCTCCATTCCTCAAA
The DNA here is from genome assembly GCF_004348235.1 of Phoca vitulina. Lineage (NCBI taxonomy): Eukaryota > Metazoa > Chordata > Mammalia > Carnivora > Phocidae > Phoca > Phoca vitulina. The sequence continues at coordinate 2,352,883 of NW_022589764.1, read as the reverse complement.
CACAGATTTAAGTCCCACCCACTGTGGGGAAGCAGGTCTTTATCAGCATGCTCCTGGCACGACTGTGGGACTGAGAAAAATAAGGGAAATCACTCACCATCTACAGACCTAGAGCCAGGTTGTGGTCCTAGCAGCAGAGCATCTTAAAAAGAGGCAGAACCAAAAGCAAGAAATGAGTGACTCTTGGCATAGTCAGTGAGTAATCTGTAGGCTGATTTGTTCAATGGTGAATCCTCTGTCTCCTCAAACCCGCCGGAATACAGAGTGGCAACATTAATTTGTTGTTCTTAATCCCACCTCTGAGTTATGGGCCACCTGGTTTGCCCGTGGTCCCAGCATTCAACAAGTCTAGCATTTTTCTTGGACGAATGTCCCAGGTTAGATGATAAATTGTATAGTCGCTCTACCTAGAGGTATATTTGAGTAGTCACAGGGTGAAGGTGATGACGTATGCTCTGGATGCTGAGCGGCTCTGTACAAGGGACTAAGACTCTACCCTTGACCTAAGGTATTCACAATACAGTGGGTGGGAGAGCCAGGGCAGAATGTTAAGGCACAAAATGCTATGGGAGCAAAGAGGAAAGAGAAATTAATCCTGATTAGGGAAATTCACAAAGGAGCTGAAGCAGGAAAACCAGACTGGGGTGTGGAAGGAACAGCATTGATTGGCCTGGAACACCAGGTACGCATGGGACAGACAGCCCAGGACAGGAAGACTGGGGCATGTGGTAGGCACTTGGAACATCAGTTAAGGAGTTTAGACCTATGCCGAGTAACTAGAAATCGGAGAGATTTTTAGCAGGGAAGCTGCAGAGTCTCAGAATACCTCAGTTCAGATATCTCAGAAAGCTATCTCTTCCCACAATATATCAAGGGGAAATACTAGGCAAATTTTAGGAAGCTACCTACTACAGACCAGGGCGGAAAGAGAAAGGCCTTTATTGAGGCTTTTCCATACCAGGTCAAATACACACTCTCATTTGATCTTCAGAACAACTTTATGAGGCATTATTATTACTATTGTGTGTTATTCTTGCTCAAGTGAACAAACAGTATGGAGGAGGTTAAGTTACTTGCCTAGGTTCACAGCCAACCAGAACAGAGCCTGAATTGGAACCCTTTTCTGCTCTGACTTCCAAACCCTAACTCACTGTGGTACAGCACCAAGCTGCCTCTAGGGAACAGAGGGGGAGCCCAAAGCCTACATTTGGAAGAACCTAAACAGAATCCCTGTTTTATTTCAGGAAGAGCCCATAGAGCACTTCAGTTCTGTAGTCTGTGCAATTCAACAGAATTTTCTGATTTCCTTTCCCCTCCACCCTTTGGAAAAAAAAAATAAGTTTGCCTAAAGACTTACAAGAGGACTTCAGGAAAATAGTCGTGCACGGTTGCTAGATTTTAGGAGACACGTGAATTCAACGCGTTTTAGAACAATCGTTCACAAGTCACTGTTGCATACAATGCATCCCGTGAGTCCAAGGGGCTAAATGAACTAAAAGTTCTGGGATGTTGTGGAAAAACCCACAATCATCAAAGTCTTCCAAAAGAGACAACTACCCCACTCAATACATTCTTCCTTTCTTGTCTCTCTTTCCATCACGAGTCATATGAAAAACTAACAAAAATTGAAGACAATAACAACAACAAAAATCAACACATCTGAGATAGCAAGCTCAACAGGGAGGAAACAAAAAATAAGGCCCTTTTAGCTAAGTGGATAAAGCCATCCTAAAAGCCTAATGAACTAACAACCAATGGCTTCTCCAAGAAGATTGTGGAGCATTAATTTCTTTGAATCTGTATCTAAGGGTATAGGCAGACAGGAAGAACGTGAAAGGCACTTTGACCCCTTGTGAAAATATTGATAGACGTTCCAAAAAAGACCCAAAATCGTGATCAATTAAAGCCCAACTCCTGGTGAGGTTTTAGAATATTTAGTGCATCTTCCAAATGGGCTGCCCCCTTGTCAGGAATACTGTGAATGATGCTGAGCGCACCTGTTTATTTTGCTCTCGTTACACAAGAGAATATTTTGGGTTGGAATCATTAGTTCCAACAAATGAAATCCCTATTTTTATTCAAGTAAACATAAGAGATGCTTAAATCCTTCTGCAAACTGAGAATATGAACCAAAGACAACAAAATTATGACAACAAATTATATAAATTTTTTTTTCAAATCTCAAGTTATATTTTTCTCTGACACTAGAACATCTACAATATGTTTCTATTTTGGTGATGTGTGTATTGTTGGGATTTTTCCCCCAACTTCAAACATCCTTTGAAAATAAAACACTTTTTTTTCCTAAAAATAAGAAATGGCTCTAAAATGATAGAGGAAAAAATATGCTTGTCTAACCATAATTTTTTAGAGAAAGAAAAACCCAAGCTGCTTTAAAAACAGAAAGACAAAGAAAGTATATTCACTATAAATTATTCATTGCACTCATTTTGGATCAATATTTATAGATATTCGCATGCTTTTTATAAAGCTTGGGAGATTCTTTTAAATGTCATAATTTCCTCCTCAAAGCCAATGTCAGAAGCACAGCTTAGCACAGGCAATAAATGAGCACCACTTGAAGCGCATGCTCTATCTTCTCCATCCTTTAGCATCAGGCGAGCTTGATATACTGTGGGTTTCCGCTACTCTTCTACCAGAATACCCTCTTTCTGACCTAATATATTCTGCCATGTGGCTGTGGTTTATAAGAAGAAACAAACCAAGAAACTGGCCACTCTTACTCATGAAATAAGAATGGAAATGTAGCTACTGTCAGGGTTTTTAACAGTAGAATTTGGAGTAAGTAGAATTTGCATTCGATCCCATGAGCCCACACTAAGAGGGCATGAAGATTTCTGGAAAAATCTGTCTTGGGGGGAGCCCTGGCTCCACTTCATAGGTTTTTGGGGAACCATTTCCTGCTGGGTTTTGCTGGGGACAAGTCTGAAGATGACGTTTAGAAGGAGAGGGGGGGGGCGCCTGGGTGGCTCAGTCGTTAAGCATCTGCCTTCAGCTCAGGTCATGATCCCAGGATCCTGGGATCGAGCCCCGCATCGGGCTCCCTGCTCCGCGGGAAGCCTGCTTCTCCCTCTCCCACTCCCCCTGCTTGTGTTCCCTCTTTCGCTGACTCTCTCTCTGTCAAATGAATAAATAAAAATCTTTTAAAAAAAAAAAAAAAAAGAAGGAGAGGGGGGCTCAAATCAGAGAATGCCCTGTCCATATCAAATATTACCTGCTTCGCTGCTTTCGTGCTCCCAAAAGTTCAGGTTTTTCTACTGTGAAAAAAAATCAGCATCTCCAGGGCTCTCTTCCTGGGCCCTTTTCTGGGAACATTGCAGCAGTGAGAGAAAAGTGGAATTCAAAGCTGCCACCACAAATTCACTTGCCCTGTTTAAGAACCAAAAAGAATGTTCTCCTCGCACCATTAAAGATAAGTTTTCCTTGCACCTTCTTCATTAGGACTGTAGAAACTGTTTAAAGGTATTGAAAAGCGTATGAAAACAGCATTAATTTTTTGATTACCTGCCCTTCGTAATGCAAAGCAACTGGGTAAGGAAAAGAATTTTGGAAATTCTAAGCATAGCAAAAAATCAAAGGGAACATCACTGTTGTTATTCATGACAGCACAAACAATTTCCTTTTCTGTTACTCTGAAGAGGGGGAGCCCGTGAAATTGTATAATCGTGGGTGGTTTTGTAGGAACTAAAAATAAAGCTTAAGTCTCAAAATCTAGGAGACCGTGCAGCCAGGTGCCCTCACCTGGGTCTTGCAAACCTTGACCTTCCTGCGTCACAGATGGGTGCACCCAAAACAGTGGTTGGCCTTTCAAAGGGCAAGACAATTCGGCAACAAAGCCAGTGTTTACACTGAATACTACCGTGAACAGCTCTCGCACCCTTTATTCTTGGTCTTAAAAAACCGATCACTTCATTAAAATGGCTCTTTTCAATAAATGCATTGCCTTCTCAAGTAGTAACAACAATCCAGTCACTGATTATATTACTGTATATAATCTGGAATACTTTTGAAAATGATTTCAGCTGCAGACTGCTTTGGCAATCTTCCAGGAGAGGGGTGTTACATCCCTGTAAGTAATCGCTAATATCAAATAATACATTTAGACAAAAAGCGCTATATGCAAACTTTGATACATATCAAACGAGCTACAAGAGCCCTTCTAGAAAAGGATTGATGGTAATCTGAGCACGATTTTTCCTGAGTAGGGTACAGGCCACACTCTAGTGAATAGAGAACAAAGCATTTCAGTTATATTTATTTTTTCCAATATACAGATCCGTCCCCAATTTCAGCTACTTTTTTCCTCTTTCTGATCAAAAAAGCATACCAACTCGGGGCCAGTGCCAATCCCCACCCTGGCTATTTCTATCTGAGCCCCCCTGCGTCTCCGGACAGCCCTGATGGAGTGCAGCATCTCGCTTGAAGCCTGGAGCCATTTCCTGAGAGTCTTCCTTACAAGACTCCAATGGCTCAGTGACTTTCTGCATCAGCGGCTCCATCTTTGGGGCACGAAGATTGATTTTCTTTCTTCCTACAAGTGAAAGTCCTGAGTGTGTGCCCCCTGCCTACTACCCAGAGGGACCAACAATACAACCACCAGGATCAACTTGAAAAACTCATCCTGGGGGAGCCTTCCCACCACCTCTGTGCTACTCACTAGGTTAAGTGCTCCATATATCAATGAAGGCGAGCCCTGCTAACCCGCGTTCTCACAACAGCAGCACGCCGGACTTATCCGTGGCTGGATTTTTGTCTCCTGCATACAAAGTCTATACACAGCCTATCAGTGTGTGCATGAACATTCAGGATGGAATTTGGAAATCGGGGCCTGAAAATCACATCGTGGTCTAGGGCTGCAGTAAAAAAATAACCAGGTCTTTGATTTGTTAGAAAATCATTATGCAGCCGTACAGACAGATGCATCTTACAATTGTTATTTGTGGTTGTTTTGAACACTCAAACTGCCTAACTGCAAGGTTGCTTCAAAATAAAAGTTTTTGTATTTCAGAACTAGGAAAGTGCCCTTTTAAAGCGAGCTTGACAGCCTTGGGAAAATAATCAGATTTTTAATTGAATCCGTTGAGGAAAAGGAAAAGCGGGGTTTAGTGGGCACCGACAAAATTCTTGTTTGCAGAAGGATTATTCTCTGTGCTTTAAGAAAGTTTCTGTTTTCTGCAAAAGAGGTTGATGGTAGGACAGAGTAGTGGAGGTTGATGGGGGAAGTTCAGGCATATAATCCGAACTTGCACGAAGTACATCAACCAGGTTCCACATTTGCCAGCGATGGAGACCCACAAACTTAGTTAAAGAATGACCACCTCCTTTTCCCAGGCATGAAATAATGTTATGTTGTTTATTAGTGTCAAAAGTAGGAGAGTAACAAGACAGCATGTTTTTAAGTTCTACCTCTCTACAAATAAAATGAATAGTAATGAATAGAAGAACCCACACTGGAATGACACTCCAGTTATTTTAATAGAAATGAAACTGTGATCGTAGCTAGGAAGAGCATTTGTCACTTTCCCATTATCATTTAATTACTGAAGTTTTCTAGAAGAAAATCGCAAAAAATTCTACCTCATCTTTTGAAAAGCAAATTAAGCAGGTAAGTATTGCTTTGAACCAAGGTATGAAAATTGGTGATTTCACTTTTTTGAAGTAATCCCTATAGTTCGTTGAAATTTGATTATTTGGCATGATATTTCAAATTTAAAAAATTAGATTATGACAATGTGGTCTTTCTTTAAAACCATCATCTATAACTCATATCTTTAGAAAAATAAGTGTTACCTCTTCTGATAATATATCAATATTAAATATGGTGTGTTTTACTCAACATAAGGATTTATTCTATATTTTGCTTTCCATACTATAACCCCCTGAATCCTTTCTGGTACAAGTTGCCAAATAAATATTTTTATCACATCAAATGCACAACATTCATTTACATTCTGCTCATCAAGGCACCCTCTATGACATCCCCTCACATCTTCAAAATAACCTATTGAAATAAAATTTGAAGAAAGTATTCATAAATGAAGAAAGAGAGAACGTCTCTAACGTCTGGAGATTTAAATACCAAATTCCTACCAAAATGTATCCTGGTTATCTGGAGGTATGTATTCTTCCAAAGGAAAGTAAGTGTATTTATATTTAAGACTAAAAATAAATAAAAGAGCAGAAGAGATTCACTGACTCTCTACTCCCCTCATTAGCAAAAATCTGGCAAGCAAACTATAACAAACAAGAAGTATTGACTTAACGTTTTTTTTTCTTTTCTTTTTTTTTTTTTTTTTTTGGTGGAAGGGAGTGGTGGTGGGAGGACAGATTAAAATGATATATGTCAAATATTAGTAGCCTTTTAAAGAGTCATTGCCCATGGCCCTTAACCCCTTACAGATGGCAAATCAGGCGCAGAGCGAACGGAATTAAGATGATAGTGTGTTGATAGGAGCAAGGAGATTCCAGTTTTCATCCCTACAGACAACAGGAATGACATCACATCTTTTCAAACTGACACATTAATGAATTTAGCAACACCTGAACTTTTCTGGCACCGGACACCTTTGACACCGCTAGGCTCTTCCGTGTCAGTAATAATAGGATTCTGTATCATCCCCCCACCACTCCATATTTGATGGCAGAATTACTTTTTGGGCCCTAACAAGTTGACAGGGTTTCATTTTGCTTCCTCTTTTAATGACAACTTTTTTGCAGGTGAGCGGGAGATGTAATGACTTCCTTTTTTGTCTTGGAGGCTTCCTAAATGCCAGTGAGAGACCTAAGACGTCTCAATCTCGCTTAATGCAAACGGGAAGCCAAGGGTTTTTAAAGGTGAAATGGATCTTGCTAATGAAGAAGTATCGCTCTTCGTGGGGCGCGCATCTTGTTAGTTCGAGTTAGGTGAGTGTCACGGGTTAGGGTTCAAGCATGACACCGGGTGGGACTCAGATGTCATCTTTTATTTATGGGGCTTTTAAAAAAACATAATTGGATGGCCGGACAATAAAAACAGAGAACCCTTTCTGCATTTGGGAGCGATCCAAAGAGAAAGGTAATGAGCTCTTGCCTCAGAAATTTGTGATGATGGGGTCCCAATTATGATAAAGTTCAAATATGTGAACTTTAAATATGTGAACAGTAAAGCCACACTGTAAATACAAGTGCCTATTCATGGGGACCAGAAACTCCAGTTTTCTGTTTATCTGGGTCCTTCAGCCTTTTTCTTTTTCCCATGAGTGTGACTCAATAGTTATATAGTTATCTCTTTGTTTCTTTTCCCTCCTTTTACACAATAAAAAGGCAAGAAATAGAATACTGGTGGCTATCTTTAATTTGCAAAATGGTCATGAAGCGCAAAGGGGGTTGAGAGGAGCCCCAGCTTTTAAACATTTGGCAACGTTCAAACTTCCTACGCATTTCCATCACTTAGACATTCTCTGTTTGCTGTCTTTTTCTGATATTACTCATCCGGCCAGTCACCATGTGGGGGAAACATAAGAATGGAAAATTCGGTTCACGCAGTCCCATAAAATCCGCTGTGGCTGAAGAAAGCCAAACCTCCCAGCAAAACCCAACGGCAATGTACCAGTGCTCGGCCAGGCTGAAAGTCAGGTCACCCTGGGAATTACAGACATGCCAGAAGTCCCCAATTATTCAATGGTCCTGTTTTCCACCCATCGGAATGAATTAGCAGACTCTTCCTGGCCTATGTTACCACTCTCCCTCTCTTTTTTACTTAATATCTGTAAGGACGACCATCCAAACTTTTCAGATCCAGCAGGTTCGTTCGAAAAGGCAGGACCCAACCATTTCCAGAGAGCGCTACCCCTGCAAAATCGCTCCCTCTCTTCGGCCTTTTTTTTTTTTTTTTTTTTCCCTGCTACTTAGAATCTGTGTAATTATTAACTGTTAGGTTTGCCCCATTACCTTTGTGGAACGAAAATGATTCATAAAAGATGAGGACGGTTTCTCAATTAAAACACTTCTACGAGTCATGGCCTCGGTGTCATTTTTGGAAAAATACACAATTACATTTGGTTATAACAGGTAAAATAATGACTTTTTCACCTGTCAACGACTAGCTTCAAATTCCCACACATGTAGGCCATTTCTGTTTCATCTGTTCTTTGAATTTCAGCTGCTTTGCTTTTCAATGGCTTCGTTCCAGTGGTGTCCCTTTTGTGTAGAGACTCTCACACTGGGTTCTCTCTTTTTGGTGATGGGCATTCTTTTCACAGTGACATTTCAACATAAACAGTCAATATTCATTACCTCAAAGGAGACTTCCCTCCTATTGCTGACCAATTAAATACCAGCTGAGATAGGCAGACAAAGGTAAAGGAGCCGTAACACAAGACAGTCTGCGAGCATACTTTCTGCTCCCTTCTGAAGGAAGAAAAATTGTAATCAAAACAAAGAGTGCTGGGGATTTAGGGAATATGTCTATCCAAGAGACACAATTCCGTGGGATATTATGGCTCCCTATCTTTTCATCTGGCACACTGCAGAGCGTGTGTGTGTGTGTGTGTGTGTGTGTGGTTGGGGGGGAGGGGGTTGTATTATTTGTGTGTGTTGTTTTTAATAATTCAGCACCATGCATTTTTGAAGTTTCGCCGAGAAGGACAATCAGCCCTTAATTAGTTCCTGACTGAAGATGGTCATATTGGCATAGGCTGTTTACTCAGATGCTGGTGGACCTGACCTTTATTTTCTTACTCTGCTGACTAATTTGATTTAGCTTGATTTCTGTATTTCTCCACCACACAAGAGCGACTCAGGAGGCGCCACTTAGAACATCTGTTGAGACCGAGCCCTTTCTGGTGAACTCTCCACTGTATCGGGAATTACTGGGATGGCTCTGAGACTCGTCAGCTAAGTCCTCTGAGCTGTGCATTCACTTCGGGGGGGGGGGGGGAAGAGTGTTCTTGTCTATTTCCTTGAATCATTAAACAGCTCAACTCTCTCCCACCCCGTCCACCCCCTCCCCACACTCACACACTCTACAAAACGCACTGAAAACTGCAGGGTACCTAGGAAACCATTTTCTTAGGAAAACTGGAGAGTTGTTTTTTTTTTTTTTTTCTTTTTTTCTTTAATAATTCTGCAAATTTCCAACTATTTATCTTTTTACTTTTTCACAATCCCAGGCCACATGCATGTGCCAGGCTGTAAGACTTTGCCTCCCCGTGAATGAACCGCACAGTAAATTGGGCATTCGGGTCTTTCCTTTGTAGAATCATCCCACAAATATTGCCATTGAGGCCACCTTCAGAAAACGTTCTTCAGTGGCAAGAGAGCCCCATGGGGTGCTGACTTTTATATCTGAAATGTAGCCCAGAGTTAAAGTGTTGCGACCCAAACTGCTATCAGGGATTCCATCCACAAATTCAATATTTTATTAAAGACTGATTTTGATAGCATTCTCATGCAAAAAAAAAAAAAAAAAAGCACTTAAAGTGGCAGAGTCCGTATAAATGAAGTACACACCCCGTTCACGTTCATAAACATGCGTGGACATCCTAGCTTTGTCATTAATTCTCCAAGCCGTTGCACTATTCCTAAAACAAACAAACCAAAGTCACTTTGGAGTGTAATCATTGCTCAGCTTCCTTTAGCAATAGAATTAAAATCAGTGACCAATACTCAAAGCAACGTATAGTCCGTAATGTGTATGTCATATTCATCAGCTGCCTGAGAGAAGGGATAGACCAGTTTAATTTTCCCAGAGTCCCTCCTGAATTATTGCTCTGCTTTGTCTAGTGATATTAAAAGCGCAATTAATTCAAGAAGGTAAACTTTTATTTATTTGGGTATATTTATATAAAGAAAAACTTTAGCTCCTATGGATAATGGGGCTCCCCCCCAATCCAGATGAGGTGAATTTAATCATCAGAGAATTTTATTTTCCATTTGTGCTTCCAACAGCTAGAGGGCACAAAAGAATGCTTTTACCTTGCCTTCTCTCTCTCTTTTTCTTCTTCCTTTTTTTTTTTTTTTTTTTTTAACCAAGCAGCACTATATAGACTCAGAAATAAACAAAAATTCAGGGGAGGCTGGTGGATTTTACCGTGACTTCCTTGCTCGGATATTAATTTTTCATATTTTCTTTTTAGCAGGAATCCAAATTCCAGATGACAGTACTTAGCGAAAGTGAAGTACAAGAATTTCATGTTCCTCAAATAAAGAGTAAAACCCAGAGAATGAGAAACTCAGACTTGGGGCACAAGGATTCCAAGTTTGGCCCATCGTTATGTTTCTGAACTATTTTGTAAAGCTCTTTGTTCAAAAGCAATATAAACACATGTTTAACCTTTATCGTTCCAGCATCTTAAATATTAATGTTGGTTGTGATTCTGCATTAACAACATCTATTATTTTTGCACTAATAAGAGGCTTACAAGAATAAACATGAAAGGCTTGGAGCAACCTTCCTGTCAATTAAGAAACAGTCTGTAGTACTTCAAATGAACAATTCCAGCGGATCTCAGCAACTGGAATCCGAGTGGAAATGCACGCTTCGAGAGCCACAAAAGAGGCTCCAACCCATGACTATAAGTTTTGCAAACCATCCCTAACACACACTTATACAACCCCATCTTGTAAAGCTAGCTACTAATACTCAACAGTAAAAGGCATTCTTTTTGGACCATTTATTTGAAAGCATAATAGTTTGGCATTTTTCTGCAAGAAACACTAATAAACCTCAGGAGGAGTCGCATCTGTTGCTGGAGTACAAAATGGGTTGGGCCTCAATAGCATAATATATATAAACACTTTTTCCCCCTAATGAACTGTACCACCCCCTTAGGCATAAATGAGTTGGATCTGGATAGAGTGCCATTTGCCAAATTGTAAATTGCCTACATTTATTTTGGGAGTGCACTAAACAGAGTGCTAATTGCCTTGTTTAGCACTTTCCTTTCTTCCATTTGCACTGGTGTAAAATCTTAGTAAATTAACTCAAGGCTTTTATTACGTAGGTAGCATTTGAACAACCAAGAATTAGTGAGGAGGCAGCATGAAAGGACTGATAAAAGAGGGGTTGGCTCTACCCATAATGCCATTTATATGTCCCTTGAATTAAAAGGATGGAATTAACTTTTAATCCTTGGGCTCTTTAAATAGCTGATGTTAACACAGAATGTATTACGCAGCCATTTTATTCAAATTTGCTCACTTAAAATGGGTAGAATGTTAACAACCATGATCGTATGGGAAAGTGCAGCTAGCTGTATTCATATACACAAGTGTATATATTAAGATTCATTCCAAATAGCAATTTATGTAGTTGCAGTCAATTGCATAGTCAAGATTTCGGCTTATCGTCAAAGACAAAACACTCCAAAGTCGTTAACATCCACTGCTGTGCAGTAGCCTATGTAAAATGAGTTGGGAGTTTCGTTGCCATTCCTAATGGACAGGTGTACACTTCAGAAGAACCATCACCAGATTTAGCATGGCTCGGAACGCATGCTGGCTATTTGAATGTAAAGCGTGGAGGCAAAAGAGCCCCGGGAGGCAGAAGGTCTCCTACTCTTACAGGTGGTCTCCCGTGGGGGCGTTGTCCAGGGAGCTCTGGAATCCTGCAGATGCAGTCCTCTAGATGAACGGCAATGTTTCTATCTTCGGGGTTCTTAGTTTTTTTGTTGTTTTTTTTCCCAGCCTATCGTTGAATTCTTTCAAAACCAGAGATGCACCCTCAAATGTTTCTTTTCAAAAGAAAAGATAATCCTGGTGCAAATAATGATTTAAAAGGAAAAGCAATAAATAAATCCATCATCTGTTTTTTTTTTCTTCCTACTTTTCCCTTGAAAAATCATGAAAATTGTGTTTAGATTGAAGTTCGCCAACACGAAAACCTGAATGATAAAAAAAATACATTTCAATCCTTTCTTATCATTTGTATTAACCTCTCATATATGAAACTCTGCAGGTCATTATGGGGAGACCAGAGAAGATAGTTTCTATGAGGACAAATTCTCCAGCTTTTGAGAAACCCCATCAGGTCTTTATTTAGGTGCACACTACCTTAGAAATATTTTCAGGAGAGATATAATTATGTTATAGAGGATGCCAGAGGACACAAGTTTATGGGCTCAAGATAATCACAATGGAAGAAAGTTTTGGAGTATAGAAAGGCAGTCAGTATTTGTTATGTCACACGTCATCTCAAATCCAGTTAGTAAGATAAACTCCAGTCTTGGTTATCTCATTAGCAAAAAAAAAAAAAAAAAAGTATGTGTTTTGCTTAATATTTCCTAGAAATTCAAGCAGTAGCACAGTAACTTCTTCTTAGTAGGTACTATGTTGAAGTCGGGGAGACATGAGTGGATCCTACCTGATTCACTGGAGCTCTGCTCCCTGGCAGATGACCCCATCTTTTGGAGTATCTGTGTCCCATTCTCTAAAAGAGTGACGATGCAGAGGTGTGAATGTTGCGGTGACGATTATATAACAATGCATACAGTTTCTGAAGTTTCTAAAACACGGTGTGCACTCAGCGAATATTAATTCCCCTTCTGATCCTCTTTCTATTTTTGTTCACCCTCATCCCACCCCTTCCTTTAACTAATGAAGCAAAACTCCTGCTTTGATGTTAGAAGGTAGAGTAGCATAATAGTTCTGTTTTTCCAGTGGAGACCTTGACAATAGAACTCCCCTATAATAAATATCTGAGGAAAAGCTAAATGAATGAGAAAAAAAATTAGACCATGCTTTAAGATTGCATCTGGAATAATAACAAATCCAATGAGAGTATTAGTTGTCAATATTATTTAATATTAATCCCCTCTTCCTCCCACCCAGACTTAAGAGCAGCTGGTCGCTTTAAGTACGTACATAATTACAGCAGATGCTTGTAATATATATATGATACTAGAAGCTTTATGATGGAGCATATTTGTGACACTTCCAGGGCGACATGGTCTGGATCCACTTCAGATTGCTAGCTGGTATGCCACACACTTCTCTGGATGCTATGAGGTCTCCCTATCACTCACACCGAATTGTGGTTCTATAGAAATTTTGCGTGAAATAAGATAGGATTTAATGCATTTCCAGAACTAATTTATTTGCCAGGGAAACAAAATGATGGCTTAACTACTAAACTTCATCTGATTACCCATTTTAAATGTTGGGGTTTTTTTTAAAGATTTTATTTATTCATTTGAGACACAGAGATACAGAGAGAGAGAGAGAGCATGAGTGGGCGGGGAGGCAGAGGGAGAGGGAGAAGCAGGCTCCCCGCTGAGTCAGGAGCCCGATGTGGGGCTCGATCCCAGGACCCTGGAATCATGACCTGAGCTGAAGGCAGACGCTTAACCATCTGAGCCACCCAGGCGCCCCTGATTACCCATTTTAAATAGAAAGCATATTTTCAAATGAGAACTGGCAAAGGATGAAATTGGGGGAAACTGAGAAAGGATATTTTGTCCTATGTGATTTATCTTACATTCTTTATAATACAAAGTGTTCCCTCATTGAAGGGGATGATCATTTTTAATGGAGCGACTCAATGGTAGTTCTATAAAATAATAATTCTATATGACATAACATAGATTTCTCTCAAGTCGTATAACTCATTTATTGACCAATCCTCAATTAGAGCTATCCCATGCTGAAGATTGGTCTTTAGATTCCCCCCAAAGAGTTGATTCCATAGCTTTCAGTGCCAATGTTCACTCTAACAGGAGATTTGGCCCAAGATTCCAGAAATGTGAGCTTTTGTTTCCCATGGGACTTTCACCAAGGGTAGGAGCAAGAAGACTGGTCATCTCTTCCTTAAAGAACTGGAGAGTCTCACTAATGATGGATGATTCTACCATTTCATTTCCATGTGTTTTTCTTTCTTAATTCATTAGGCAAATAGTCTAAAAAATTAATCTTTCATTTTCAACTTATTTTTTTTTAAAGATTTTATTTATTCATTTGACAGAGAGAGACACAGCAAGAGAGGGAACACAAGCAGGGGGAGTGGGAGAGGGAGAAGCAGGCTTCGCGTGGAGCAGGGAGCCCGATGTGGGGCTCTATCCCAGGACCCTGGGATCATGACCTGAGCCGAAGGCAGACGCTTAACGACTGAGCCACCCAGGCGCCCCTTCAACTTATTATTTTAACAAACCGATCTTTTTTATGGGTTTTGTTTTAGTCTCTAAAAGAACAAACTTTTTCTCCCCATCGTCTTCCTTCACTTTGATCTAATCTGTGACATTTTAACCTATTATCAGATATCATTAAAGAGGAGCTTTAATGGAAACTATTCAAAGAGATGAGCCATGGTTCTTTTGTTTGAGGGGAAAAAATGTATTCTTTTAGGTTACATTCCTATTATGTTGAATTTCATGATTCCTGGGGTTTATTCTTTTTGTTTTAGCATATTCATAACTGTGATGACCTGCAATCAGCTTCCATCTTGAATAAAATTGCCAAATGTTTAATGAGTGTGTATTTAATATTGTGAGCCAACCAGCCTTGGTACACAGCGTTTTTAAAGATTCAAAGCTACCTCAGACAATCGAAATGTTGGAACCCCAAACAAACGAACAAAAAAAAAAAAAAAATGGTTTTGTCAGGAAGGAATTTATAAAAATGACAGTACTGAATTTGAATACACAAGTGATGTGCCTAAGTCTTCACAAATACATCCAGATATAGCATCAGCTTATCAAGAAAACCTTGGTTTAAGGCAGCACTTACCTATTACTTATCTAAATGGCTATGATTTAAGTTCTCTGTGTTAACTAACACAGTGTTAGTTCTCCTCTACTGGAAACATTGGAGACTTAAAACCTTAGGGGGACAGTAGATGCTAATCCAGAGTAAAGCCTTAAGGAGAGAAACAGTAGAGAAGGTCTTGTCCATTATGTTCCCAGGCTACAATCATGGGGTCAAAACCCAATATACTCTTATATATGATTCTGAGGGTTAGAGTCAATAAATATAAAGCCCCCCAAAATCTCAGAAGTTTTCTGGGATATATCTAACCATGGTAGTAGAAGAGATCCTTATACCACGAGCTTCATTAAATATTCAGTCAATTGCACTATGAAACTAGTGACCAGAGACTGGATTTAGGCTAGCAGGTTGGCTGAGATTATTTACAAGAATAAAGTGATGAGTCCTCACACAGCCTAATTTCTATCTGTGTGATTTACTGCCTATTCTAACTACTAGGTATAAAAATTCTGGTTAAATGTAATTTTTAGTATTATAATATTTTCCTTTCTATTCTTGGAGCTAAAGCTATAAATACCTGGGTGATTTTTTTAAATAGGATTTATTGTAAAGAAGATCTTTAACTATATCTGTTGCTTTTCAAGACTTTACTCTGTTTTTCCAGCTGGAATTTGTATTAAGAAAAAAAATCTCAAATGAGGGAAGTCCTTAAACACAATGATTTAACTGAATCATTATTTACAGTAGCGTTACTTTAGCATTAAATTAAACATTTGCTATAACCCAACTCAGAAGATGAAATGTCATCCAGCCAAAAAAAGTCATATTTATAAAAAGTCTAGTAACATAAGTAATACTGACTGAGAAAAGAGTTTAACACAATTCACATATGACATGTTCTTGACTCCATAAGGAAGAAAAATACAAGAATAATTAGAAGAGAATGAACCATGTCAAAACAGTCATTGTGTTTGAGCTGGAAGCTAAGATTGCGTAAACTTCTTCCTTTTCTCATATGCTTTTCTCTGCAGTATGTTTATAATTAAACAAAAGTAAATAGCTGAGAGAAAAAGAAGGAATACTTCACAATGATTGTTCAGAGCAGTTTCTTTGCAGTGATGGGTCCACAGGTAATGATACAACCTGTGTGCACACCTGTCTTCAGCCTATCACCTCCTGCAACGTTTAGAATAACATGAGAATCAATGGACCAAATTAACAGTAATGCTGGAACCTAACAGGGGCTTCATTTGCCGAACTAGAAACAATTTTGGAACATCTTCTCCATCTTCCTTTTCTAAGGCATAGTGTGAAATAGTATATTTTAGATTTGCAGAGATCCTTGCCCTCACATTTTATTTGGGAAATAAAATGAAGGCGTTGGGATGGGAAATGATAAAAACAAATACAAAAATAAACAGGAAAGAATTAAAAAAACAAAAACAAAACAAACAAACAAACAAAAAAAACATGAGCTCAAAACTCAGTCCTTCCACCTGAAAAAAATCCAGTTCCACTAACCGATTTCTGGCAAGATTTTACCTCACGCATTTCTGTGCTGCCAACATCCCCCATGATTCCCCTCATCTTCCAGAGTGCACACCCTCACACTCATTCACACAGAACCGCCTCGACATTTGAGTGTGCAAGGCAATCAGTAATTCTGTGGTCTTTAACAGCACGCAGACAGCTCTTTGTGTTTTAAAAGAAATTTCTCAAACAATATTGGTGTGTGAGGCTTCCTTAATCCCCAACTCTCTTACTTAATTCTAACCCATTCTCCAAGTGAGAAGCTAAAGCCGAGAGATTAAGCCACTTTCTGAAGATCACAAAGTCAGCAGTGGAGGCCGGACCAGAATAAATTCCAGCGGTGTTTCCTTTAAGAGATGCCTGTCACTTTTAATCTACACGGTTAGAGTTTTACCCCTTAAGCCATACGTCTCAGCAATACATATTAAATGAATATTAGATAGTACGCTCATGGGCTGAACTTTGAGGTGTTAGGGCTCTCTGCCCACCAGTCTAAAGAAAATTAAGCTTATTTGAAGGAAACGTGGTCTCTATTAGTAAAGGGTTAAACACAGATTATGCAAATAAAGATATTGTCGCCTGTCCCCCCTGTTCATTCTGAGAGCTGCTTTTCTGTTGTTGTTTTTCTTCTCCTCCAATTGAGAGATTAACCTGGTCCCAATTGAAATGGCAGTCCATATCATACCTTTCCTTGATCTCACAGCATGGCTAATAACAGCTGGGGCCCGCCAAGCAAGCGTCTTTATTTTTTCTTTATTGTTCCAGACTACACATCCGTGAACCTTCAGCATGTTATGTACTTAACCATGGTCAGGTTGATGTCATTATTTTCTGATTGTCCGGGAGCTCCTGGGGTACTGGCCCATATTGACAGAAAAGGGCTGGCATGCTCTTTGTAGGGTAACCTTTGAAAGAGAAGCCCCTTCGACCACCTGCATGTTTCGCCTAGAGCTATGACATTGCAGTAGGCCAGGCGGTGCCCTTCAGAACACATATTAGCACCAATGTGCTCCTTCGGCTTGCTTCTTAATTTTCACTTGGTCTTGTTAGATAAGCCTTATCTGGGCCACAAGCAAATGCTTCACGGAGCAGATTTTTAAAGATCTCTGCAAGAAGATGTGGTCTGTGTGGGTCACCGTGGGCTTTGTCTAAATCCAAGCATAGCTATTTGCTACCCACCTCTCCCCACCCACCCCCCATCTTGCTTTATTATTTTTTTTCCTGTTGCCTGGGCCTGTGTCAAACTAACTAGCTGGCTAGCCTAAAGCAGACCAAACCAGGGACGCAAGCACAGAACAGCAAGCACAAGGGAGCAAAGTGCTTCTCTGTGTGAACCATCTCCACACTCAGCTTTTACTAGCCCATAAAAATTGGTCTACTTGTTATCAGTTCAGACTGGAAAGCAAGCAACAGCCCTCGATTGCCTCGGGCTTTGATGTAAGCACCCCTGACTATTTCTGTTTAAACTCTAGTGGATGGAAGACACCTATAAAGATATTAATTAGCTCCAGTTGTCACCAGATGTGGTTCACATTCTCTGAACCAGCTCTGAAATACTGGAATTTTTATTAGGCAAGGTAATGTTTATGGCTCTAATTAAAGTCTGAGTCATAAAAGGCGGAAGATGAGATTGTGGGGGGTGGGGAGGTATAGTTTTCTCTTTGTTTATCAACTTCCAAAAATCCGGAAGACTTATGGTTTTGATCGCTGTGGCACGTTAACTTGGAGGGATTTGGCAAGAGTCTTGCTGGGTTTACACTCTGAGGAAACTTTCTGAGTTACACTACTACAGAAAATGACTGGTCTGTGTCAGACGTATGAGTTAAATTTACACGCTTAATTATAATAATGTCAGTGGCGTGGCATTACATGATGCAAAAGAATTCAGGACTAATTGTTATTGGACTGGATACTTATTTATGGGAGATATAATATGCCAACAAAAGGAGCTAATTGTTCCTTCAGAATCGGTGAATACTTCTTCTTGACTGTCAGGGCGGGGTGGCAGGGAAAGGGAGAACATCCCAAAATATCTCCTGAATCCTTGGCTCCAAGGCTCCCCTCCCCACCCAGTTAATGCCATGCCTTTAGAACTCTTAGGAAATACTTCTGCTAATTTCTCTCTTGGATGAAAGAAAAGGGTAATAGGTAAAATGTGTTCAGGTCTACTAGCCTATTTAGAAAAAAAAAAAAATCTTAATTTGAGAAAGATCTGCAGGCCAAAATAGCTGTTCAGCTTCCTTCAAAAGCTTCTCTGACCTCCTTTTGAAGTTACTCCCCCATCAAACCTACACACATAATAAGCCCAGCCCGATCCTGCTGACGGCCCGCATGACAATCCGTGGGCTGGGGTCCCCAAATGGAATATATCTTCAGCTCGAATCCTCTGATGACTACATCAGTGCATCCGATTTACAGTTTCATAAGATCTTTGGAGGTTTTAAATGATATTCTGAAATATGCTGATGCATTTTTAAAAGATTCTCTTTTTTCCCATCTGAACTCTTTTAACAAAGGTATTACACTAAGTACAAAAGCTGTCCAATTTTTTCCAACCTTTTGCTTCTTTCTAAAACACAGTCATTTTGTTAGACATTGAAAATGTCTTGATTTAGTTGTCTTGCTATTTTGGGCCTGTCCTGCCCCCTGCGGTGGTAATAAGGATGGGGGTCCCTGCTGGGCCCTGAAGAATACCATTTCACGGCCGCCACAGAACCGGCGGCTTTTATTTATGGAGCCAAGAAAATGAATGGGTATTAGTGTCCAAACATTTCAACATGCTCCTGCGGCCATGCACAAAAGGGACTGATTTGCAGCAAATTTCCACTTATTTTCCAAAAGTATTTACCTTGCCGGAGCTTGGCTGATCACTATAATGGCATAGCTGAGGGGGAAAAAAATGACCATTTCAAAACCCAGTATATATATATATATATATATATATTTCTGAACCTTAAAAGTGCTCTACTTCTTCTGAATAAAGATAATACCTTTGGTTGCTAGGCTTTTATGGACATGTGGATAAATCCAAGATGCTGGGGTTTGTAGTGCTCATTGCTTTAAACAAGAAAAGATGGTACACAGCCCAAAGAGAGTTCACATCAGCATCAGTGGGTATAGGCTGGGCCGAAGAGAACGTGCTACAAGTGTCTAAGGTCATCTCCGGACCCTCCCAAAGAGTTAAGTCCAGCATTTTAGTGCCTGAAATTTGGTCCAGGAATTGAGGGTTAACATGTTCTACAGCTATGTTTACTATCTGACCTCTGGCCAATTGATTGGTAGACCATCCTGGGATGCCACAGAATCACTTCACCTTCTTGCATTGTGGGATCCATTCATCATGTCCACAAAACTAGTTGCGTACCTGCTCTGTGACAGGCATTTGAAACCGACCTCAAAGAGATGTGACAAGTGGCTTTAAATGTGATTTCTCACATATTTGGGGGCAGCCACGTAGGAGACCTCACTACTTCTCCATCCATTCTCCAGACTCTGCCTCTGTGCAGGGCTGTTCCCCATCCTCCAAACATGGTCTCATTTTCTCCCCTCTGGACTTTGGTTCACTCTGCTTAGCACACAAGGAATGTCTTTTGCCCCAAATCTACAAATCAAAGTTCCTCCTCCTCCAATTCCAGCCAAAAGCTCCATTCTTCCATGACCGGTCTCCAAAGTCCCTAAGGTGGATGTGAAGTCTCCTTCTCTGAGTTCCTTGTTCAGGGGTTACTACTTCTGTGTTTCTCTGTGTGCATGGACTACTGGATAATAAACCATCCAACGGATAAGTTGATGCTGGTCACGTTACTGAAGCCTTGTATGCACATTGCACGTAGTAGGTTACCTCTCAAGGAGAGAGTGGGAGGCCTTGATGAAAGAAGGAGTTTCCGTGCTCTCATATATCCCCATCTTGTCTCTCTACACCATCCCACTCCACAAGAGCCAAGATTTACAAGTCCCAGGAGACGTGTAGACGTTCTCCTGTTTCCTCCAAGATTCACGTTTGCTTTTTTAACACTTATGTCAACTGCGCCATGGCTGTAATTCTCCTCAGCGCCCTTCACAACTGTCATCATTTTATAGCTCAAACTTCTATGCCGAACAATATGACAGTCTCAAACTACTTAGGCAAATCCAGCCCTAAACTGCTAAAATGTTGCTCACAAGATAAGAAGTGTAGGAAATGTGCAGTAAATGATAGAAACAAAACCAGCAAATTCTTTCATCCTGGCTCCCATCAGCTACTAGCTGTATGACTTTGGGCTGGTTACTTGTCTATACCTCGGTTTTCTGATCTGTAAAATGGGGATAGTAATCATAGCTCCCTCATGAAGCCATTGTTTGGGTGAAGTGAGTTAACATAAATAAAACAACTTAGAACATATAAATTGCTCAACCATCGTTAATGATTATTTCATATTTGGCAATCTACTGTTTTAATTTACAAAAAGCATTTGTGATTTTACTTGCAGTCTTTAAGTAAGAGATAATAAACATCTCCAAGAAGCATATCTTCTCCAATCAAAGCCACTTCTGCAAAGAATATAGCCCTGTCTTCCCATGTAACAAGACTATTTTTGGAACAACTTCTTCCAGCAAATTCTGTCTTGTAGCCCTCTGAAGTCCTGGATCTCAAGGGTTTTCTAGTCCTGGCTCACTGGCTGGGCTACTCCCATTGCATCCAAGGGATTACAAGCTAGTAAACTACCAAGTGGCCTTCCACCTTTGGATCACCAACTGGACATTCTATAGAATGGTTCTTTCAGCCAAGCTTTTTCCTGACCCACATGCTTCTCACAGGCATCTGTGTTTGCTTCTGCCCTCTTTCATAAAAAAAAAAAAAAAAAAAAAAAAAAAAAGACATCCATCTCCCATGTATTTATTTTATGGCCATAGTTCCATGGATTTTTTGTGTTGTTTTGTTTTACTAATAGGCCAGATTGGTCATTCTAGTCCAAATGCGCCAGAGACAGGTAACATTACACCTCTGACTTCCCTCTTTGGCCCCAACATTCTCATATGTAAAATAAAATTATTAACTTGGAGAATTATTTCCAAGAAGCTTTCAAACTGTACACTCACTGATCTTAAGAATTCATCTTCAGAGAATAAAATACTCAAATCCTGGGAAACTTCCCTTGAGATCTTCACAAAATGGAGGTGGTATGTCCTTACTGAAGAGCTGTTACACTAATCACCAACATCTGGATGTCAGACAAGTCTACCTGCCTTTCATGTTTGTGGTTTGGTCAGGGCACAATTGGTCAACCAGTCTCCAGTGTCCAGTATGTCAATTATCTCGATGCCCACTTTTCTCTTCTGAGAGGAAGCAGTATCTTCAACACATTCCTGAACAGAGCCTGATAAGAAACCTGCACACAACCATCATCCAGAGCGAATAACATAGCAACAAGACACAGTTTCATCCTCAAGAAGCTCACAGGCTAGGGGCACATGGGTGGCTCAGTCAGTTAAGCATCCGACTCGTGATCTCAGCTCAGGTCTTGATTTCGGGGTTGTGAATTCAAGCCCCATGTTGGGCTCCACACTGGGCATGGAGCCTACTTTAAAAAAAAAGCTCACAGCTTAATACAAGAAATATATGTAGAAATAATTACTCTATAGATTGATAAGTACAAAACTACCTGAGGGCATTGAAACATGTCTACTCAATGTGTGTCAGAACGGGGATGGAAGAGCAGGGGTGGGAAGAAGTGGATAAGGAGAAGAGAAAGAAATAACAAAGTAAAATCGGAATCTGGGCATGTTTTTCTTTGGGAAATTTTATGAGAAGCAAAATTAAACAGGTTTCCTTATTACAGGACTTCTCAGAGCCTTGAAATTATGACTATTGTGATATATTGTGTGTGTAATATTGTGATATTATTAGCAAACAAAACTAGCCTATTTTTTCCTTTTATATTTCAGGTTTAACTGTTGACATCTTGGAAAAAATAAGTATTCTATTGAATATAGTTGGAGAAACCCTACACTGGGTAGATATTGATGGGTATGAGTATAGTAGATGAGTAATAGAGTCAAACAGTCCGAAGTCATGTCCTGACTCCTTTAATAATAATACCTTTATCATGGTGAAGATTAATGAGTTAAGTAATACAAAGTGCTTAGACCAATGCTTGGCATATAAAAATATTTGATAAAGGGTGCCTGGGGGGCTCAGTTGGTTAATCGGGCTCCCTGCTCAGCAGGGAGTCTGCTTCTCCCTCTGACCTTCCCCCTCTCATGTGCTCTCTCTCTCTCTCAAATAAATAAATAAAATCTTTAAAAGAAATATTTGATAAAAGCTTATTATCATTGTATTATTATTATTATTATTATTATTATTATTATTAGAAAAGCAGGGAGACTCATCAGTTCCATTGAGGGCTGGAGTTGGCTCAAGAAATCCCTGAATTAGGGGCACCTGGGTGGCTCAGCTGGCTAAGCCTCCAACTCTTGGTCTCAGCTAAGATCTTGATCTCAGGGTCGTGAGTTCAAGCCCCAAGTTGGGCTCCACGCTGCATAAGGAGCCTACTTTAAAAAAAAAAAAAAAATCCGTGAATTAGTTCTTTAACTCTTGAGTTACATTCTCCAGACAGAAGGGGCATGCCATGCAGAGGAAACTGCATAAGCAAAGATCCAGAGACTTGAGCCAGCGGGAAAGCATGGGTCCATTCATTAAGTAATGAGTATGCAGTGGATCAATGCTCAGACCCTCTCCTAAAACTAAAGGGAGATTGGAGTGGGTATCAATCATTACACTGCACATCTGCCTGCATCCCCCATTTTCAAAGACTTTCTAGGTGAACAGGTTACTTCAGTTCACACTCAAAGGCCATTATTAAATACTATTTGGTAGTGATGCCTCAAATTAAATCTAACCACTATTAATTACAGCATCTCTTTCCAAATTTATTATTTCCAGGAAAAGCCTTAACCAAAGAGCTCAGTGAATTTGTAGGACTGCCATGCTCACTGACAATTCCTAGACACGCTACTTAACCTAGGACAACTTTTTAACAAAATAGCAATTCTTAAGAAACCAGGAAATTCTTACTGTTTGTGGCAATTTACAAGCAATTTGTATATTACACGAAAATCACAAATGATGGTTACACAAAAGTACAGGCTATCTTTTTTTTTAAAGTTGTTGCTTTTGAAGATATAGTTTAAACATAGGTCAGATCTTTCAATAAATATTATGAGCAGCCTGCATCTTCTTCTACTTCTTTTATTTTATAATTTTTCAAATATTTTGCTGAACTGAAAAATTGCAGAAATTTCTTTCTTTCTCTCCCTCTCCTCTCCCTCTTGTCTCCCTACCCCCTCCTCCATTCTGAATTGACAGAAATCAACTAATGAGGTATGGACATCCATCCTTACCTTTCTTTTTTTTAATTTTTTTATTTAAATTCAATTTAATTAACATACATTGTATTATTAGTTTCAGGGGTAGAATTTAGTGACTCATTAGTTACATATAACACCCACTGCTCATTACATCAAGTGCCCTTCTTAATGCCCATCATCCAGTTACCCCATCCCCCCACCCACCTCCCCTCCAGCAACCCTCAGTTTGTTCCCTGTAGTTAAGAGTCGCTTATGGTTTGTCTCCCTCTCTGTTTCCTCTTATTTTATTTTTCCTTCCTTTCCCCTATGTTCATCTGTTTCGTTTCTTAAATTCCACATATGAGTGAAATCATATGGTATTTGTCTTTCTCTGTCTGATTTATTCCACTTAGCACAATACCCTCTAGTTCCAGCCACGTCATTACAAATGGCAGCTTTCGTTATTTTTTGATGGCTGAATAATATTCCATTTTATATAAATATCTATCTATCTATCTATCTATCTATCTATATATATATATCTATCTATCTCACATCTTCTTTATTCATTCTTCTGTTGATGGACATCTAGGCTCTTTCCATAGTTTACCTATTGTGTTGTTTTTAAAACATAGTGGCTCCAGGGGCAGCCAGATGGCTCAGTTGGTTGAGCCTCCAACACTTGATTTCAGCTCAGGTCATGATTTCAGGGTCCTGGGATAGGGCTCTTTCCATATTTTGGCTATTGTGGACATTCATGCTTACCTTTCAGTGCAGGAAATACTGAATTTGATAGGACCCATGGGGGAGGAAGTGAGAAAGAGAATAAATTTAATAAGTCATCAGTATGTCAACAAATAAGAGTTATAATTATTAAATAAGTAGCACTCACTTTTTGAGCTGTTATTACATGCCAGGCACTGAGCTACACCCTGCACACACATTAGAACCTGCAGTCCCCACCAGTGAGGTGGTCTCTCTTCACAGATAAGGAAACTGAGGCTACTCCATGCTGATAAAATTGCCCACTTCACACAGCTAGGGAGTGATAGTGAGGACTTGAAAACAGACCATACAAACTTCAAAATCCAGGCTTTACCCTCAGCTACTTCACTGCCTCCAGGACCTTGTAGAAAATCTAAGAACATGATGTCCACACAACAGCTCACTGGTGGGAAGCATTTTAATAAACAAGGAATTCTTTGAGATTTTTATTAGACACAAAATAAATTTGAAGGAAAAGGTTACATTTCCAATTCAGCTGCAGTAAGATTGACTAGAATATTTACCAACGAGTCCTTTAGATCTCCTGGATGCCTATTGTAGAAGACCCAGATGGCTATCCAGGCTCAGGCATTTATTTAGCTAATTGATGCCTTAGCCTCCCTGAGCCTCAGTGTTTCCACATGGAAAATGGGAAGAATAACTTCCTTTCTGCTTATTTCTGAATTGCTGAGAGGACTAAATGAGTTGAAATATATTGTGTGGAAGTAGAGTATAAATATATAGAATATTGATTGCAAATGTACTCTGAACTTACTAGCTGACAAATCTTTACTGAAATACTTAGTTTTGTTACTTTTCTTCTTTTGTTGACATTTTAGGATTAAAGAAACTCCATAGCAAGTCAAATTAAAAGTCCTTCCAATCTGAATATTCTGTCTGTGAGCTAACAGGTTTCTGAATTTAGGTAGTAACTCTATTTTTGTTTTAACTATTATTATGAAATACTTCAAATGGACCCAAAAAATTAGAAAATAGTATGACAAATGGCCATGATCTCATTTTTCCTTTGCATTTCTATTTTCCATCTTTTCTTCAACAAAAATAAATAAATAAAACATCACAGCTATAGCTAAGACCCCTCATGTGCTTATCCTGTATTCATTGCTATCTATTCCCTGCCCAGAGATAATCACATCCTGAAGTTGGTCTCTTATTACTACGTAAATGTGTATGTATTTCCTACCATACATTTACATTTTTACTTGTACTTTAAATATATGTATATATTTGCAAACAATATGCAGGATGATTTTGCACACATTCAAACTTGATTAAAATTGTGTCATATTGTATGTACTTTTCTCTTTTCCAGTCTACATTTTGTTTAAATCAAGCTCATCATCTGTAACTGTGATGTAAGTGTGCCTCATACTGTTCTCGTTTGTCCGTTTTCCCAACGGTGGACATTTAGGTTGCTCCCAATTGCTTGCTGTTATAATCAATGCAATGAATATTCTTATGATTGTCTCCCTGGGCACATGCAGGACCAGGTCTCTAGAGCAATGGTTTCTCAGTGTGGTCCTGAGACCAGCAGCATTGACATTATCTGGGAACTTATTGCCCATGCAAATTCTAAGGTCACAGGAGGAGATTTTAACAAGCCTTCCAGGTGAACATGATGTAAGCTCAAGTTTGAGAACTGCTGTTCTAAACCCAGAGCTGGAAGTGGTTGGAAATAAAATCTTTGATTTTATGTGTCTTTGATTTTACCACGTATTGCCAAATTAGTCTTCAAAAAAATTGTTCTTTTCGCTACACATCCATATCAAAACTTTGTATTAGCTTTTTAAGTTTTGAGCACCTGCTAGTTGCAAAATAGTTGTCTTCTTGTGATTTAATTTGCATTTCCTTGATCAATATGTAAGGTTAAGCATCTTGCCATATGTTTCTTAGCCACTCATGTTTTCTTGTATATCTTCAGTTAGTTTTTCTATTAATTCATTGATCTTTTATTGACTTGCAGGACTTTCTGGTTATTCTAGATACTAAGCCTTTATTAGGTCATGTAAGTTGCAAATATCTCCCAGTATGTAACATATTTTTAATATTTTTATGCTTTCATCTCATGTTTTTTTTTAAATTTTAATGTGACCAAATTAATCAACGTTTTCCTTTCTCTTTGTATCTTGTCATTGAAGAAATTCTTCTCTATCTGAATATCTTAAAACATTTACCTATATTTTCTTCCAAATACTTTGTTTTGCTTTTCAGATTTAGATCCTTAACCTTTCCAGAATTGACCTTCATATACATGAGGAACCTATTTAATTTTTAATTAAAAAATATGGTACAGTACCAGTTTTTGAATTATCCTTCTTCCTCCACTAATCTACAATATCAACTTAGTTGTATGTAATGTTTCCACATATGTGTGAGCCTGTTGCTCAGTTCTAGATCCTATTCCAGTGGGTTTTTTTCCACCTGTACATTAATTCTATACTGCCTGTCTTATTATAGTTCGCTTTTTTCCTCAGTCAATATTTTCCAAGGTTTATTTATTTTTTTAATTCTATTTTTCTGGCCTGTTATTTCATTAATTTCTGATTTTATCTTTCCTTCCTTCTATTTTCTTATTCTCTTGTTCTTTGTCCAGATTGTTAAGCTGAATGCTTAGCTGAATAATTTTCATCATTTATTCTTTTATGATGTAACACTTAGGGCTATATATTTTCCTTTAAGTACTGCCTTATCTGATGCCCATGTAATTTGATCTTTACTATTTTAGTGTTCACATCTAAATATATTTTAATTTTCTCTATGCTTTCTTCTTGTCCCCATGATTTATTAAAGGAGTATTTTACACATCTAAACATGTGGGGATCTTTGACTATTTTTTTTTATTTATCTCTAATTTATAACATTGTCAGAGAACATGTTCTTTGTAATATTAATTACTACTTACTGACACTTCCCATCTTGCCCAGGACATAGATACCTTTGATAAATGTGTCCTGTATAATTTAAAAAGAATGTGTATTCTCCAATCATTGAGTGAAAAATTCAATATATTCAATATATTCCCTTTTCTTTCCTAAATGCACAGTTTATAACTGGCCATGGCCTCCTTCCTTTCATATGTAAAAGCAAAAACAAAATAATCTCCTTCAGTGAATCCAAGAAACCACTGATTATAAGGTGACCCATTATGTTATCTACCACTAAGAAAGGAAATATGTTGGCAATTAACTTTAAATCATAAGATATATCCTGATATCAAAGATTTTAAAATATGAAAAAATAAAAATAATTAATTTGCATTTAACTTTGGAACTCACTTGCAGGATGCTTCTTTCTGTTCTTTTTATCCCCTCAATTAACTTGCAGCTTTCTGGACTTCTCATATTTTTAAATAATTAATAGTATAAGCAATTCATTGTTGAAAAGCTTATCTTCTTATTTTTTCTTTGTGAATTATTTTTGATAGTTTTTTAAAATTTTTTATTGTTATGTTAATCACCATACATTACATCATTAGTTTTAGATGTAGTGTTCCATGATTCATTGTTTGTGCATAACACCCAGTGGTCCATGCAGAACGTGCCCTCTTTAAAACCCATCACCAGGCTAACCCATCCTCCCACGCCACTCCCCTCTAGAGCCCTCCGTTTGTTTTTCAGAGTCCATCGTCTCTCACGGTTCGTCTCCCCCTCCGATTTCCCCCCCTTCATTCTTCCCCTTCTGCTATCTTCTTTTTTTTTTTTTCTTATTCTTAAATATAATGTATCATTTGTTTCAGAGGTATAGATCTGTGATTCAACAGTCTTGCACAATTCACAGCACTCACCATAGCACATGCCCTCCCCAGTGTCTATCACCCAGCCACCCCATCCCTCCCCACCCCAACCCCCACTCCAGCAACCCTCACTTTGTTTCCTGAGATTAAGAATTCCTCATATCAGTGAGGTCATATGATACATGTCTTTCTCTAATTGACTTATTTCGCTCAGCATAACACCCTCCAGTTGCATCCACGTCGTTGCAAATGGCAAGATCTCATTCCTTTTGATGGCTGCATAATATTCCATTGTATATATATACTACATCTTTTCTATCCATTCATCTGTCGGTGGACATCTTGGCTCTTTCCAAAGTTTGGCTATTGTGGACATTGCTGCTATAAACAACACGGTGCACGTATCCCTTCGGACCCCTACATTTGTATCTTTGGGGTAAATACCCAGTAGTGCAATTGCTGGATCGTATGGTAACTCTATCTTCAACTTTTTGAGGAACCTCCATACTGTTTTCCAGAGTGGATGCACCAGCTTGCATTCCCTCCAACAGTCTAGGAGGGTTCCCCTTTCTCCACATCCTCCCCAACATCTGTCATTTCCTGACTTGTTAATTTTAGCCATTCTGACTGGTGTGAGGTGGTATCTCCTTGAGGTTTTGATTTGGATTTCCCTGATGCCAAGCAATGTTGAGCACTTTTTCATGTGTCTGTTGGCCATTTGGATGTCTTCTTTGGAAAAATGTCTGTTCATGTCTTCTGCCCATTTCTTAATTGGATTATTTGTTCTTTGGGTGTTGAGTTTGATAAGTTCTTTATAGATTTTGGATACTAGCCCTTTATCTGATATGTCATCTGCAAATATCTTCTCCCATTCTGTCGGTTGTCTTTTGGTTTTGTTGACTGTTTCTTTTGCTGTGCAAAAGCTTTTTATCTTGATGAAGTCCCAATAGTTCATTTTTGCCCTTGCTTCCCTTGCCTTTGGTGATGTTTCTAGGAAGAAGTTGCTGTGGCTGAGGTCGAAGAGGTTGCTGCCTGTGTTCCCCTTCAGGATTTGGATGGACTCCTGTCTCACATTTAGGTCTTTCAACCATTTTGAGTCTATTTTTTTGTGTGGTGTAAGGATATGGTCCAGTTTCATTCTTCTGCATGTGGCTGTCCAATTTTCCCAGCACCATTTGTTGAAGAGACTGTCTTTTTTCCATTGGACATTCTTTTCGCTTTGTTGAAGATGAGTTGACCATATAGTTGAGAGTCATTTCTGGGCTCTCTATTCTGTTCCATTGATCTATGTGTCTGTTTTTGTGCCAGTACCATACTGTCTTGATGATGACAGCTTTGTAATAAAGCTTGAAGTCCGAAATTGTGATGCCACCAGCTTTGCTTTTCTTTTTCAACATTCCTCTGGCTATTCAGGGTCTTTTCTGGTTCCATACAAATTTTAGGATTATTTGTTCCATTTCTTTGAAAAAAGTGGATGGCATTTTGATAGGGATTGCAATAAATGTGTAGATTGCTCTAGGTAGCATTGACATCTCACAGTATTTGTTCTTCCAATCCATGAGCATGGAACGTTTTTCCATTTCTTTGTGTCTTCCTCAATTTCTTTCATGAGTATTTTATAGTTTTCTGAGTACAGATCCTTTGCCTCTTTGGTTAGATTTATTCCTAGGTATCTTATGGTTTTGGGTGCAATTGTAAATGGGATCGACTCCTTAATTTCTCTTTCTTCTGACTTGTTGTTGGTGTATAGGAATGCCACTGACTTCTGTGCATTGATTTTATATCCTGCCACTTGACTGAATTCCTGTATGAGTTCTAGCAGTTTTGGGGTGGAGTCTTTTGGGTTTTCCACATAAAGTATCATATCATCTGCAAAGAGTGAGAGTTTGACTTCTTCTTTGCCAATTTGGATGCCTTTTATTTCTTTTTGTTGTCTGATTGCTGTGGCTAGGACTTCTAATACTATGTTGAATAGCAGTGGTGATAGTGGACATCCCTGCCGCATTCCTGATCTTAGGGGGAAAGCTCTCAGTTTTTCCCCATTGAGAATGATATTCGCTGTAGGTTTTTCATAGATGGCTTTTATGATATTGAGGTATGTACCCTCTATCCCTATACTCTGAAGAGTTTTGATCAAGAAAGGATGCCCTACTTTGTCAAATGCTTTTTCTGCATCTATTGAGAGGACCATATGGTTCTTGTTCTTTCTTTTAATAATGTATTGTATCACGTTGATTGATTTGCGGATGTTGAACCAAACTTGCAGCCCAGGAATAAATCCCACTTGGTTGGTCGTGGTGAATAATCCTTTTAATGTACTGTTGGATCCTATTGGCTAGTATTTTGGTGAGAATTTTTGCATCCATGTTCATCAAGGATATTGGTCTGTAATTCTCCTTTTTGATGGGGTCTTTGTCTGGTTTTGGGATCAAGGTAATGGTGGCCTCATGAACAAGTTTGGAAGTTTTCCTTCCATTTCTATTTTTTGGAACAGTTTCAGAAGAATGGGTATTAATTCTTCTTGAAATGTTTGGTAGACTTCCCCTGGGAAGCCATCTGGCCCTGGGCTTTTGTTTCTTGGGAGATTTTTGATGACTGCTTTAATTTCCTTAGTGGTTATAGGTCTGTTCAGGTTTTCTATTTCTTCCTGGTTCAGTTTTGGTAGTTGATACATCTCTAGGAATGCATCCATTTCTTCCAGATTATCTAATTTGCTGGCATAGAGTTGCTCATAATATGTTCTTATAATTGTTTGTATTTCTTTGGTATTGGTTGTGATCTCTCCTCTTTCATTCATGATTTTGTTGATTTGGGTCATTTCTCTTTTCTTTTTGATAAGTCTGGCCAGGGGTTTATCAATCTTGTTAATTCTTTCAAAGAACCAGCTCCTAGTTTCATTGATCTGTTCTACTGTTCTTTTGGTTTCTATTTCATTGATTTCTGCTCTGATCTTTATTATTTCTCTTCTACTGCTGGGTTTAGGCTTTATTTGCTGTTCTTTCTCCAGCTCCTTTAGCTGTAGGGTTAGGTTGTGTACTTGAGACCTTTCTTGTTTCTTGAGAAAGGCTTGTATTGATATATACTTTCCTCTTAGGACTGCCTTTGCTGCATCCCAAAGATTTTGAACAGTTGTGTTTTCATTTTCATTTGTTTCCATGAATTTTTTAAATTCTTCTTTAATTTCCTGGTTGACCTATTCATTCTTTAGTAGGATGCTCTTTAGCCTCCATGTATTTGAGTTCTTTCCGACTTTCCTCTTGTGATTGAGTTCTAGTTTCAAAGCATTGTGGTCTGAAAATATGCAGGGAATGATCCCAATCTTTTGGTACCAGTTGAGACCTGATTTATGACCTAGGATATGATCGATTCTGGAGAATGTTCCATGGGCACTAGAGAAGAATGTGTATTCCGTTGCTTTGGGATGGAATGTTCTGAATATGTCTGTGAAGTCCATTTGGTCCAGTGTGTCATTTAAAGTCTTTATTTCCTTGTTGATCTTTTGCTTAGATGATCTGTCCATTTCAGTGAGAGGGGTGTTAAAGTCCCCCACTATTATTGTATTGTTGTCGATGTGTTTCTTTGCTTTTGTTATTAATTGGCTTATATAATTGGCTGCTCCTATGTTAGGGGCATAGATATTTACAATTGTTAGATCTTCTTGTTGGATAGACCCTTTAAGTATGATATAGTGTCCTTCCTCATCTCTTATTACAGCCTTTGGTTTAAAATCTAATTTGTCTGATATAAGGATTGCCACCCCAGCTTTCTTTTGGTGTCCATTAGCATGGTAAATGGTTTTCCCCCCCTCACTTTCAATCTGGGGGTGTCTTTGGTCTAAAATGAGTCTCTTACAGACAGCATATCGATGGGTCTTGTTTTTTAATCCAATCTGATAGCCTGTGTCTTGTGATTGGGGCATTTAGACCATTTACATTCAGAGTAACTATTGAAAGATATGAATTTAGTGCCATTGTATTGCCTGTAAGGTGACTGTTAACTGTATATTGTCTGTGTTCCTTTCTGGTCTATGTTGCTTTTAGGTTCTCTCTTTGCTTAGAGGACCCATTTCAATATTTCTTGTAGGGCTGGTTTCGTGTTTGCAAATTCCTTTAGTTTTTGTTTGTCCTGGAAGCTTTTTATCTCTCCTTCTATTTTCAGTGACAGCCTAGCTGGATATAATATTCTTGGCTGCATATTTTTCTCATTTAGTGCTCTGAATATATCCTGCCAGTCCTTTCTGGCCTGCCAGGTCTCTGTGGATAAGTCTGTTGCCAATCTAATGTTTCTACCATTGTAGGTTACATATCTCTTCTCCCGAGCTGCTTTCAGGATTTTCTCTTTGTCTCTGAGACTCGTAAGTTTTACTATTAGATGTCGGGGTGTTGACCTATTTTTATTGATTTTGAGAGGGGTTCTCTGTGCCTCCTGGATTTTGATGCCTGTTTCCTTCCCCAAATTAGGGAAGTTCTCTGCTATAATTTGCTCCAATATACCTTCTGCCCCTCTCTCTCTTTCTTCTTCTTCTGGGATCCCAATTATTCTAATGTTGTTTCATCTTATGGTATCGCTTAGCTCTCGAATTCTGTCCTCGTGATCCAGTAGTTGTTTATCTCTCTTTTTCTCAGTTTCTTTATTTTCCATCATTTGGTCTTCTATATCACTGATTCTGTCTTCTGCCTCATTTATCCTAGCAGTTAGCACCCCCATTTTTGATTGCACCTCATTAATAGCCTTTTTGATTTCGACGTGGTTAGATTTTAGTTCTTTTATTTCTCCAGAAAGCGTTTCTCTAATGACTTCCATGCTTTTTTCAAGCCCAGCTAGTATCTTTAAAGTGATGATTCTGAACTCTAGATCCGACATCGTACTAATGTCCATATTGAGTAGGTCCCTGGCAGTCGGTACTACCTCTTGTTCTTTTTGTTGAGGTGATTTTTTCCGTCTTGTCATTTTGTCCAGAGGAGACTTCCAGAAAGTGGTTGCTTTTCTGTTCAGAGAGTTGTTGCTATTCTTTTCTTAGATCTCCTGTTGAGTTTGTAGGTGTTCAGAATGGTTTGATTCCTATCCAGCTGAATTCCTGAGACCAGACGAAATCCAGGTCTCCTACTCCTCCCGGGAGAGAGAGTCTTAAGCAGACTCCACACTGCGCACTTTTTGATAGTTTGATGTATTACTTTGTGTATAGATGTTAACTCTTAGTTAATCTTTCTGTATAGTCTTCCTAAGGGTAGCCAGCAGTTCCATAGCATCAATACTTACCATTCTGTAAACCGTTCATAAATCTTTAAATTTGTTGTGTTTTTTTTCTCTACACTGTAGTCTAATATTTCCAATTTTCTATATTTATTCTTTCCTGGACTTCATCTTAGTTCCTATACTATAATGGCCTGTCTGGATTGTCACCTCACCCTCTGCATGATATGTTCTGATGGCCTTAATGGGCATCTTTGGGACCATGTCCAACAACCATCCCCATGTCAGCTTCCAGCAACACTCAAACCTCAAGAGTATTTTTGTCTCTTGATCCCAGTGGTCTCGGTCTGAATCAATCCTCAACAAAGATATCCTTTTCTAAAATAACCAATTATCTTGCTTTTTTTTTTTTTTTTTTTTTTGCTTTCGACTAACATTTTCTTTCATGAACATAGAAGCATTCTTATTTTCTTTGACAAAGCAGGAAAGAATATCCAATGGATAAAAGACAGTCTCTTCAACAAATGGTGTTGGGAATATTAGACAGCCACATGCAGAAGAATGAAACTGGACCATTTTCTTACCCCATACACAAAGATAAACTCAAAATGAATGAAAGAACTAACTCTGAGACAGGCTTTCAAAGTCCTCCACAATCTAGCCCTAACTCACCAATTCTCTTTATTGCTTAGAGTTCCCTGTGTCTTCTTGTTCCATTCAGATAGCTCTACTAGGAATCTTTTAAATTGGTCTTAGATGTAGGAAATGTTTCCATTTTTACCTAACTTCTTAGTGTATTATGTTAGAGGTGAAAGGGATGAGTAAACTAAGGAATCAGATATAAGATATAATATCTACAGATTTTGGTAACTCTGTATACTTTCCCTAGTCCTTATCTTGCCTGGGATTTATATACCTACTCCTATGTGGCCACTCTATTTTTCTTCTCTTTACTTGGTTTGTAGAAACGTGGTGTGTGTGTGTGTGTGTGCATGTGTGTGTGTGTGTAAGACTATTCCTACACTGTCATATCACATACATCAAATATCATATATACTGGTCTTCACGTGTTAACTCTTTAGACCCAAAAAATTCTTTAGATCACTGAAACAGAACTGTTTGGAATTGTCATTTGCCACTTCAAATGATTCTGGAGGATACTAAGAATGACATCTTAGAATATGAGCTCTAGGCACCTCAGCCCACATTGGGCTCAGTCACTCAACCCTTCATTGAAGTAGAGGGGGTTCTGTTCACCAACAAAAGGTAAGCCTTCACCAGCTCCAGTTCTGAAATATCTAATTTCAAATGTGATTCAAGTTGGAAGCCCAGAAGAGACAAATCACACATTACAAAATTTGAGTTCAAATCCTATATTAGAACAAAACTTGAGTCTTAAGAGAAACTCTAATTTAAGTTTAGTTGTTTTCATGAGTAGCAGAGATTGTGTTCACTTTTTATTAGAGCCAAGAGAGATTTCCAGATGGAATTGGCTATGTTGTAAAGAGGAATTATCCAAAACCAGCTTGAAAAGGAAGAGAAATCCTTATGCCCTATGTAGGGAGCAGAAAATGCACTACAAGTAAAAATACAAAGAACTGGGTTCTATTTCTAAGTCCATTCTTTTTTTTTTAAGATTTTATTTTTTTATTTGACAGAGAGAGAAACACAACGAGAGAGGGAACACAAGCAGGGGGAGTGGGAGAGGGAGAAGCAGGCTTCCCGCCAAGCAGGGAGCCCAATGTGGGGCTCGATCCCAGGACCCTGGGACCATGACCTGAGCCGAAGGCAGACGCTTAATGCCTGTGCCACCCAGGCACGCCTCTAAGTCCATTCTTATGTAGTCTCCATCTTTCATTTGCAAAAGTATTTCTAAGGCAAGTTCCAGTCTGTCATCCTGCAATTTTGACTTATTAGCTCTTTCCATGATCTTAAAGCCAAGCATAGTCATTCAAATTCCCTTTTTCTAACCTGAAAATATTTCATATTGCCTTCTTATAATTATGAAATACAATCTTTGACTACAAGCATTCATTTAGGCATTGGAGTTTCTTCCTAGGTCAAAGGCCACCATGAGACTCTGGCTAGCTTATATCACTGTAAGCTGGATGTGACACAGAGCCTGCAGCCTGCTCTACCTATGCCTCGGTGGTAGAACTTCCACTACAAGTGGATTTCCTGATTGCCTCCTATCAGGAAGCAAATGTTGATATTGCCATTGGTCTAAAAGCATGGTAGTGTTCAAGTTTAATAACCTTTGAAAGACTACTATGAATCTTGTCTTGAGCTCCAACCAGACACTGGGGAATTCTTATACCTACCCCACTACCAGAAGGTCATGTAATGTTACTGAGGAGGAACGATGTTTGTGAAATGACAGCTGGCAGTTATGTTCATGGATGAAAGCTAATTTGGAGAGTGAGATGAAGATTTAAATTCTAGTTCTGACACTGGTATAAACTGGTTTTGTTACTGTGGTTAAGACACCAAATTCTCTGGGCCTTAAAATTTTCAACCTTAAAATATGGAAATTGATTTTAGTAGTGGTTTTCAAATGTTATTTTAAACAGTAAAACCTCTATTTGACTGTTTATTTGTATCTGTCTAATATTTACTAGATCCTCTGGAGATTTTAATCAAAATCATGCCTCTTTAGAGTATGTATATTAGAATCCCACAAAGGAATCTCTTTTTTAAAAAGAACCAAAATATGATACAGTATCTTTTGCTGAAGTATTGGTTTTAACATAAATTAATGTCTATCAAGCTTATGTATGATACTCAAAGAGACTGGCTATTCTGGACTGCCATCTTTAACTGTTCTTGGAGCAAAGGTTAGTCAGAACAAGGTCAACAATTTTCAAGTTCAGCTCTTGTATTCTTAATATAGCACAAGCTGTTTTCTATAACTCAAATGGAAGGGTGAGAGCATGCGGTTGCTTTTATTATGTGTATATATTTTATTATATATATTATATATATTTATATATGGTATTATTTTATTTATATGTATTTCATATTCATATTATGATGTGTTTTTATATATTATATATGTTTTATATTTTATTGTATATATATTTATATTTATAAACACTTGCTTCAAAGGTGATTAAAAGTGATTGAATTTTAAGGATCTAGACATCAGAAGTCTCTCATCTTTTACTACCCAGAACTATTCTTTATAGCCGAACCACTATTTCAAGAAGTCTTACTTCAGTGAACTAAAAACTTTGATTGGCCTTAAATAGTTAATTCAAATGCCATTAAAAAAAACATATATATTAGTGTATATGTTAGTGTACAAGTTAGTGTATGAGTGGCGACCCTCAAGAACTTTGTCATGAACACTGCAAGAACACACCAAGGGCTACAAATAAAGACATTATATCCCTCTTTAATTCAAAATTCTTTTTGAAAACAAACCAGCATGATTCTTAAATTGTGGAAGTCATTTGTAAAGAGAGCTGTTTTTAAATATTATTTATATTGATGTTAGGGAAAAAGAATGTCTAGGTTGTGTCTTATTTTTTCTCCTTCTTTTGGATATGTGTTATGCCCACTAAATAAATACCATCAACATCAACGTCACCATCACCATCATCATCACCATCCCTATCATCACCATTATTTTCTGCAGCAACCACAGCAGTGAAAAAAGTGGCCAACATTAAAGTTGGGCAGCATGATATTGTACTCCTGATTTCAGTCCTTACGTTTCTGTCCTACTGCTGCTGTCATTGTGATCTTTTTGCAAAATGTACAAAAACCCTAAATTGTTGACTGCATACATTTTGATCCAACTATTTCCAATATATAAATTAATGCTAAGGCAATAAACATGGACTGCGCAAAGGTGAATCTAGGAAGATATTAATCACAGCATTATTTGTAATAGAGTAAAATTGAAAACCACCCAAATGTACAACAATAGCAGGTTAATTAAGTAATTAACTTAAGGTACAACCATATGTTGAAATAATCTGCAGATATTAAGCATGGATGGTGTTGGACAATATTTAGTGACATGGAAAATATTTACTATATATTAAGTAAAAAAGGTTATAAGATCACATGCACAGTTGATCTCAATGTTGTTCAAACATATCATATCTTTATCTATATTCATATTGCATGAGAAGGGAGGGAAATTTAAAATAAAAATGGGAAAGGAATGGACATAGAAAATGCTGTAATTAGGTGGTAGGCTGGCAGTTTATTTTTAGGCTTTTTTAAATTTTTTACAATCAAAATCACATTTCAAATATACTTTAAATGAATTTACATATGTAGGTGTACTTATATATGTATATATAAGTATATAATAAGTGTACTTTATTTACATAAGTATTTTTTAAAGATTTTATTTTTTTAAGTAATCTCAACACCCGATGTGGGGCTCGAACTCACAACCACAAGATCAAGAGTTGAATGCTCTACCAACTGAGCCAGTCAGGCATCCCATTTATATAAGTATTTATATACTTATTTATATAACTAATGTGTGAATACATTCTTGCTTTAAAAGCTTCAAGTGATTATATGCAATAAAGTATTATGTAAAAATTCCCCTTCCCAAATCAACTTCACTTTTTCCTTTCAAAACTTTTTCTCTGGATTTAGAAGCATGGATCTTCACTTACAAACATATAAAGGTTTGCTTTCTTAATTATATGGACTCCTACTGCAACTTTATTATTTTTACTTAAATAAATACTTTCTATATCAATACATGTAGAGCTACTGCATACTTTTAAAATGCCGATGAATGGTCCACAATATAGAATTATCATAATTTACTTAAGCCTTAGTCTACTGATTGATGTATTAATTATCTATGATTGAGTAACAAATTGCCCCCAAATTTCGCAGCTAAACACAACAAACGTTTATTATCTCAGTTTCCGTGAGTCAGAAATCCAAGTGTGGCTTAGCTGGCCCCTGTGGCTGAGGATCCACAAGGGCAGCATTCACGGTGATGACCAGACCCCAGGCTGACCCACTTCTCAGCTCCTTCATGTTGCAGTTGGCAAATCTCAGGTCCTTGCTGGATGTGGGCCAGGGTCATCAGTCCCTTGCCTCACGTTATCTCCCAAGCGCAGCTCACGTGGTAGCTGGCTTCTCTTGGAGCATGCAAGAAGGAGAGCAAAAGAGAACCTGAAAGCAAAAAAAGCAAAGTCTGAAACCTAATCCTGGAAGTGCCATTCATTACTTTTGCCATATTCTACTTGCTAAAAGCAAGTCACCAGGTCCTGTTCACTCTCAAGGGGAGGGGATTTCATACAGACATACCAGGAGGCAGCCATCACTTGGGGCCATCTAAGAAGCCGTCATACAATGGACTTGATTCCATTACTTAATTTGTACAAACAGCATTATTAAGCAGACCCTTGATATGCACATACTTGTGCAAATACATGCATATTTCTTTAGGTCGAATATCTAGAAATAGAATTCCTATTCAGAAAGTATATACATTTAAAGTGTTGACAGGTATTATTAAGGTGTTCTCTAAAAGGAAGTGCTAATTCAGTTTCCCTCTAGTTCTGAATAAAAGTGACTCTTTTAACTATTTAACTAATTAAATAGTTAATTCAAATGCCGTTAAAAAAAACATATATATTAGTGTATAAGTTAGTGTACAAGTTAGTGTATGAGTGGGGACCCTCGAGAACTTTGTCATGAATACTGGGGCTCTACAACTAAGAATATTACCCATCTTTTCCTTAATACTTTTTCTGTTAGGTAAATCAGCATTTTGTTGTTTTCTTAATTTACATATTCCTGATTACTGATGAGATTGAATCTTTTTTATATGGCTACCAACCATTTGTTGTTCTACTTTCCAAACATTTCACTATGTCAATATGATCATTTATTTTTTTAAATTTTATTGAAATATGATATACATACAGAGCAGTGCATCAATGAATGTTTATAAACTGAATATACTTTATGTTATCACCACCCAGATTTTTAAAAAAGTATTATTGGCACCCCAAGAGCCCCTTTACTTTACTCACTTTACACACTACTTTTCCCAAGAGTAAATACCCTCCTGATTTTTAACAGCATGGATTAGTTTTGCCTAGTTTTTTGTGTTATATACATGGTATTATACATCACGTATTCTGTTGTATGTAACACGTTGTCCCACTTAACATTATGTTCACATCATACTACAATCACATATAGATTATTTATTATACATTTATATGTGTATATATAAATATACATATGTCTTAGTGTTTCAAAATTTTGTAATAGTTAAGTACCTACACATGCAAAAAAAGATTTGGTGAGGAGAAGATTCATTGAGAAGGAAATGCCATGGGATGCCTGGATGGCTCAGTTGTTAAGCAACCATCTCTTGGTTTCAGCTCAGGTCATGATCTCACGGTGGTGGGATCAAGACCCGCATCAGGCTCCAAGCTCAGTGGGGAGTCTGCTCTTCTCCTTCTCCTTCTCCCTGTGTCCCTCCCCCTGCTCACGTGCTCTCTCTCACTCTCTCTCTCTCAAACAAATAAATAAATACATAAATAAGCTTAAAAAAAAAAAGAAAAGGGAAGGAAATACTTAAGTAAGACCCAGTGCATTTGAAGGAGCCAGCCAAGAGCATTCCAGGCAGAGGACTTGGAGAGGATTTCTTCTCATCTTGGTCTATTGCCTGAGGCCAACAGAATTTGGAAATGTACAGAGAGGGCCTGAGGAGTCCTTAGAGACTGTGGGACTCTACTTTGATCCAAATTAACCCATCTCACTTCCTCATGCCTGTCTCCAAAATATTGAAAGGATACAAGGCATGAGGGAGGATGATGGAGATAAAAACTCAAGTAACAAGCAGAAAGGGCCACAAAATCAAGAAATTTCATGAGAAGGAGGCAGGAATCTGATTAAAGGGATTTGGTGCCCCTTTTAAATGGAAGGTAGAAGCTACCTCATAATGGAAAACTCTTGAGATGTTTCTTATTTGAATTAAGAAATAGTCTGAGTGCCAAGATTAATGATGATTCTGTAAAATATATGTTTAATATAGTACAGAAACAGAACAAGAGGCACTTCCTGGAGGAACTCCTAGCCTTCCTTTGGAAAGCTACCAATTTCATGTTATTCAGTTCCCATGAATCAAGAGGACTTTTTTTTTTTAATATTTACTTATTTATTTTAGAGAGAGAGGGAGAGAAAGCATGAGTGGGAGGGGCAGAGGGAGAGGGAGAGAGAATCTCAGACTCAGTCTGCACTGAGCATAGAGCCCCTGACCCAGGGCTTGATCTCATGACCCTGAGATCACGAGTCCATGAATCAAGAGGACTTTTAAACAAAGTGAATATCTATCCTCCTTTTTATTCCTTTTTAAGTATATTCAAATTTGGCCAGTGATTGAAAAATACAGCCAAGATCATTCAAGATTCTTTTTTTATAATCATCAGAAGTGAATTACATGTAAACCTCACTTATGAAAAGGTGTTAATCTTGTCATGTTAGCCAAAAGGAAATTCTGCTTTTTCTTTAGGTTAACAATTACTTTTATGCGACAACGGCCTGACATACTATAGCATTAATTTTGCAGTAAATTACACTGCAGGTAAATAGAATTACAGTGCTTGACCAAAGTGTCTAACCTGGCCAGACCCTAGTTTGATGAATAGTTTTTCATTTTGTCACTTGCAGGGCCTTTCAGATGAAGAAAAAAAAAAAAAAACTGTTGAGAGAGATGGAGAGAGGAACATTTTGTTATGTAACATTACCACTTAACTATGGCATCCTCTCCAAATGTTTGTTAAGCAAGCCTTGCCAAGAGACTTGCTCCAAGCAGAGCATGCCCCAGAAACAGAGCCTCAAGGCACTGACTCCAAGTATCAGATACTCCCCTCAATGGGTAAGAAATTTTCAAGATTCCCTGATGGGTCAGAGGATCTATCGTTGCCCATATGATCAAAACCACCTTTAAAGAAAGTCCTTTCTCTATAACTAAGGATAATAAGTGATGTTGAATTATCTATTTACTCATCAAGTGGTTATTGAGATTCTACGTGCCTTACCTGATGGCATAGGCTGGAGACCCAAAGCTGTCATGGCGGGGCTCACAGGGTGGTGGCCCCAGACAAGTGAAAATGATTATACAATGTAACGAGAGCTTTAAGAAAAAGAAACATAACAGAGTAGGAGACTAGTTAGCTATTGGCAATGAACTCAGCCTGGAGGGAAGGACAGGCAAGGGGATGAGGAGTCATATTAGGGAAAATGCAATAAAAAGGTCATGGGATTAATAACTTCTCTAAATTTCAACTATTTATTCTTCTTTCTCCTTTCCTAATTATTTCCTGCTCCTGTGTTAACAATATTTAACTGCTCAATGTAACCATTACAAGTTTTTTATTACTATTTTAGGAAACTAAAAATAGTTGCAAAGATACCCGGCTAAGCACCCACTGCTGAAACCCTTGGCCTTTCTATTCAAATATGTTTAATATATTCTTGATAAGTGGGTTTTGCTTTCTGACAGGTACAGGAAATGCTAGCTTGCTTTATGATTATACTTCACGTATGGCACTCTAATAATTTCATCCTAACACATCAACATTTATGGTCATAAATGTGAACTTCTCTGAGTGATCTTTTGGTCAGTCTACGCTTTATCCTGATTTTAAGTTTTTATAAAATAGGGGGAAATATTCCATCAGAGTCATCGAGCTATCTTCATTGAATCTCAGCTCTGCCTCTTACTGGGGCTGTGAATGCCAGGCAGTTATTTCTCTGGATTTTAGGTTCTGTATCTAGTACAGAATAAGTGACAATAAGTAACAGCAACAATAAATAATGATAGCTAAGATAAAATGATTCTGCAATCATGAGTAATGTAACAACCTCAGCTGAAGAGTTACCCCAAAAGTTTTTATCCAAAATTTAACTTAGACATATTTTTAAAAACCTTAAATTTTAAAAAAAAGTAGTTCTGAATCTACTAATTTCATTGTAGAAACTGGATTCTTTGGCCAAAAACAAAAAGAAAAAGAAAAAAATCAAGAATGCAACATTTACCACCATAAAACTCAACTTCTAAATCAATCAATCTTGTTTCATATTTTGGTTCTTCCATGGATGAGAATCTTAAGGTATTAAGTTCAGGCTGATGGTTTAGAGTGGTTTATAATTGACTTTATTTTTTTTTTTTTTTAAAGATTTATTTATTTATTTATTTGAGAGAGAATGAGAGACAGAGAGCATGAGAGGGAGGAGGGTCAGAGGGAGAAGCAGACTCCCCGCTGAGCAGGGAGCCCGATGCGGGACTCGATCCCGGGACTCCAGGATCATGACCTGAGCTGAAGGCAGTCGCTTAACCAACTGAGCCACCCAGGCGCCCCTATAATTGACTTTAAATTTGTGAGAATTGAAGGTGGGCTGGGACTTTCAGCCAATGCATTAGCTTAACATCATTACGCAAATGACTGTGCTCAGAGTGGGAGAAAGGGCGGTTTCAGAGGGGCTGACATCCAGATGTTTGTTAAGACAGCTTTGGCATTGGTGGAAAGGCAAGCAGTGGTGCTTCAGGGCTCGAGATTCTATACCAAGCAAATCAGCTTTAAAACTCATTGACCCATATTAACCACTCCTAAATTCCAAAGATTGACATGATTCCTTGGCACTCATCTGTACCAATTCCACATTTTCTCCATCTCCCTCAAGGTATTCAGTTAGGAATCAAATCAAAGATTCCACTGCTTTTGTCAATGTAAATATTATCTCCTGGCTGTTACCTACCTACCTCTCATCTGTGCTATCACTCTGCCTTTGCATACTCATTTAGCTGCAACACCTCATTAAGCGAGCCCCTGTGCCCTCTGCCACTGGTTGCTGCTTTCCCATTCCTGTTTATTCTGA
The DNA here is from genome assembly GCF_004348235.1 of Phoca vitulina. NCBI lineage: Eukaryota > Metazoa > Chordata > Mammalia > Carnivora > Phocidae > Phoca > Phoca vitulina. The sequence continues at coordinate 2,309,742 of NW_022589764.1, read as the reverse complement.
ACGATATTAGTAACTGAGCTTTGGTCACTGGGGCACGTGTGTGTTTTGGGGGATTGGGAATGGGTCTTTGAATCAGTTGCCACAAAGAACTAAGTTCTTATAGAGCTGATGTATTTATAGAACAGAGGACTTGTGAGGAAGATAAGCCAAACAATGGTGCTTTAAAACAGCACTCTCCAATAAAACTTTTTGTGATGATGAAAATATTCTCTATCTGCTCTGCACAAAACAGTATGCACTAGCCAAATGTTGCTATTGCATACTTGAAATGAGAGTAGTGCGACCAAGGGACAGAACTTAAAATTTTATTTAACTTTAATTAATTTAAATTTAAATAGCCACATGTGGCCAGGGGCTACCATATTGGACAGCCCAGCTTTAAATAATCCAGCAAGTAATACAAAAATGTCAGCTTGTGATATCATCTGGAAGACACCATTAGTGGGATGGATCACCATTAAATTTAGGTGCCACGGGGGGACTAAATCAAATGTGGGCTGCAGGAATTCAGCAGATGAATGGAATATAGTGAGTCACAGTGTAGTTGTGCACTGAGCAACTTTATACTAACACAGAAAGTGTGTGAAAACAGAGTAGGTAATTTTATGTGGGTTTTCCCTGGACTACTTGGAAACATTGGAAATGTTTTCTGAAGCCAAGCTAGATGGAATTTTCTTCAAAGTTTTGGACCTCCTTACATATTTTAAGAAATTGTTACAGAGCCATCAAAGATTCTCTTTACTGTAGGAATTCAGCCTCTTCCTTCAGATTGGGCAATTTCAAGGATCCTATATAGATTGAGCATCAGTGAGGTCAAACCTCAGTGAATAGCAAATCCTAACTCACCCACATGATGCATCATCACGTGCACATTTCAAACACAGCACTAACTCCCTTCCCATGACATCATCCATTCCCATACATCAGTTTATGTCTTGGCAAAGTGGTTTAAAGCTAAACATGAAGCTCCCTTCTTTGACCTCAGGAAAAGAATTCAATTCTCCAATTCTGAAGAGTTTCTACCATTTTGTCACTCAACCTTCAAATCTCTGTTGTCTTTGACAGCTTCCACACTGTCTTGCCGCACCCACTCCCCATCTCTATCGATCCAAAGCTGCTCTACTTGTGGCCTAACTCTTTATCTAATTTAGAACTCAAGAAGATCTGGGGCTGAGTCCCATTCATTCCATTTACATTGTGCATGACTTTGAGCTACATAAAGTAGCTACTTAAAGCTTGGAGTCCACATTTTCCCAACACTGAATAGAGGCTAATTTTGTTTCTGTCATGATATGCTATAGGTAAAAGCATATATACTAGCAGAAAGCTTAATAATTAAGCAGAAATAAATATTAGTCCTTCTTCTCCCTTTTTTTTTAATCTTTATGTTCTACTACATTCTTTCATTCTGTGCTCTGGTTTACAGACTACATGAAGACAGATTCCCAAATGTATGTCCCCATGCCTGTCCTCTTCTCTCTCCTGGATCTGTATATCCAACTGCTGGCCTGGCATTTCATTTGGATCTTGGAAAAGTATCTCAAACTCTTACCCCAAACCCATCTTGCCCTCAAACTTCGACATCTCAGTAAGTATTCATCTAGTTTTCAGGTCAAAAATGTAAAACATCATTTGGAAGTCTCCCTCTTTTCACATTCCAATTCCAGTTCCTCTCAGTTCCTTTCAGCTTGACTTCTAAAGGATGTCCTAAATCCTTTTGTCACTTCCCTCTACCTCCACTGATAACAGCCTAGTGCAAACCCAGACCTCTCTTGCCCGTTACAATCTATTCTTCACACAGCAGCACAAACAATCTTTTGAAAACATAACTTGGCCCACATCACTCCACTGCTCAAATCTCTTTACTGTGCTGCCCTTATATTTATTTATTTTTATTTTTTTTTTTTTTAAGATTTTATTTATTTATTTGAGAGAGAGAGAATGAGAGAGAGCACATGAGAGGGGGGAGGGTCAGAGGGAGAAGCAGACTCCCCGCCGAGCAGGGAGCCCGATGCGGGACTCGATCCAGGGACTCCAGGATCATGACCTGAGCCGAAGGCAGTCGCTTAACCAACTGAGCCACCCAGGCGCCCAGCCCTTATATTTAAAATAAACTCCTTACCATGAACTGCCAAGCTCTACGTGTTCTGACCTGACGATAACTCCAATTTCATCCCTTAGCCTTCTCTACTCCACTCTCTTATGGGTGGCTTTGTGGTTCTTCTTGTGTTTCCTCTAACCTTTCAAACCCTGGTTCTCTCTTCCTAGAATACTCTTCCTCTAGATCTTTGGCTTATTCCATCACTTCACTCAGGATACCATGCAAGTGTCACATTCCTAGAGAAGAATGCTGGCTGGCTAACCCTCCACCGCTCTCTTTCCTTACTTCTGCTTTTTTTTTTTCCTACCTAGCTTCAGTCAGTGCCCTGCATTGTCATATCAAGTTGTTCTTTTGTTTATTGTCTGCTTCCTCTATCAAGATGTAAGAGCAGGGAATTTTCTGTTTCGTACTTTGGTAACCCAACAATAAACAGTGCCTGACACTTTGGAGGCACCAGTAAGTGACAGGTTTGCTCCAGCATACCGAGATATTCATCCCTATAACCCTTGGGTTTTGAAGATCAGGAACCGGAAGTTCCCAGAGTGTCTGCCTCTAACAAAGTTGCCTCATCTTTTATTCCAGTGTACCATACACAAATTATCACTATTCATCTATGCTATGGAATGAGAATGTTGAGAAGGACTCGTTTGGATCATATCGATGCCCAAGTTAGAAACTCCAAAGACATCCCACTGTCAGATTATAATCCACGTGCCCTAGAATAACATCCAAGACTTTCCACCATCTGACACAAGATTGTTTTATATTTCACTCTTGCAGTTTCCACCCAAACTCCCTGCTTAGTCAAAAAACAAACACACACTTCCACTTCTGGACCTTGCTGTGTTCTCTGCCTGAATGTCATCCACACCATGCTCCAAGTGTGTGATTTTGATCTGTCTTGTACACTCAGCTCAAATTCCACCTTTTCCATGAAGCTTACCTTGATCTACCACAATAATATCTAATCTTTTCCTTCCATAAACATCCTTAAAACTTCACTTGACTTCTCTCATGGTTTTGACTCTGCCTCATTGTTTTCCACTTATTTGCATAAATGGGTCTCATAAGTTTTTCCTACCACGTGTATCTAATCAAATTCACCCTTTCTTGCTTTGTCAGAGCTGGGTGTGCAATCTCTTTCATCTGCACCCTAACTCTGGACACTGCCATCATTCTTCAAGCTTCTCTTCTTTGTTCTGGAAGCCAAGGGCAGATCACTAAGTCTCCTGGCTAGTTGGGTGTCCAGTTGAACAGTAAACTACCAGCACCTCCCACCCCCATTCTTCTTTTTTTTTCTTTTTTTCCTTTTTTTTTTTCCATTCTTTCAATTATCCCAAACTTTACTCATCAGTGGATGATCATGCTGGTTCTTTGTTTTTTTAATATTTTATTTATTTATTTGAGAGGGAAAGAGAGAGACAACAAGTGGTGGGGAGGGGTAGAGGGAGAGAGAGAGAAAGACAGAGAAGCAGATTCCCTGCTGGGCAGGGAGCCTGATGTGGGCCTCGATCCCGGAACCCAGAGATCATGACCTGAGCCGAAGGCAGATGCTTAACCAACTGAGCCCCCAGGCGCCCCCATGCTGGTTCTTTGAACAGTGCTTCTCAGTATGCCTGCAGCAGATGGCTACTGGGCCTGAAGGCTGAGGATGGGGAACAATGGCCATCTCTTTCCCTCAAATTTGGCCCTTACCCACCATTCTGAGACAACATGATAAATCATACTCAACATCCCATCCAACAGTATAACGTGTTTAAGTACCACAACTTCTGACATACTGAAAGTACACAACAAAGCTATGTGCTTATAGTAATAAACACTTTTTAATCTGAATTTTAGCCCACCTGTATATCATCTGTTCCAATCATATTAATTAGGGTTGTTTGGCAGCCAGCTACAGAATGTTTTTGGACATTCAGGGGGAAAAAAATGTATTGAGAGAATAAGAGGAAGCTTATAGAATTGAGCGAGAGGCAAGACAGATAAGTCTTCCAAAGCTAGGTGTTTCCTTAAAGTGTAATGTACTTCTCTGACCATCCAAATAGCAACTTGTCTTTCATCAAATCTTATTCACTCCCCTTACCTCAAGCTTTAGACTCAAGTACAGAGTGCCACACAAAACTCTTATTTTGGCTCCTGCTGTTTGAACTCTAGCCATTTCTCAAAAGAAAATGGCTCTCTGGAGTCTTGAAGGATGATGCACTCATAACATCTGAACACACACCAATCTCTCATATAGCTTCAGGCCTACTTGTGGGCTGCTTCCTCTTCCTGAAACCTCCCTCTCGATGTCAATTTCGGTAACAACCCTACTCAATTTCATCCACCAAGGCAGAATTAGCTGACCACATTCACACCCCTGAACTGATGAAAACTGCATGGCTATATCATTTTCAAAGACTTTTGTACTAGACTGTGGGTGTTAATCATTCATCTAGCTCCCCTAATAGACCTTAAGCAGTATTATGGCAAGGGTCTCCTCTTATTTAACTTTGAATCAACAGGCCTAGGTCTTGTAGCACTTAATAAATGTTGGTACGTGAATAAATAAGGAAACAAAAAATCATACTTATTTTTGAAAAGCCAGTGGGCATAAGAGACCATTCATATGAAATGTTTATACTGACCAACTGTTTAGCTCATAGCTTGGCACACAGTAAACATCTATAGGTAGCATTTATTGTGTTTGCCCTTCTGTGTTAGTCTACTCACGCTGCTATTCCAAAATAAGGTCCATAGTACCTTCCAAGATTCATTCTCCCCTCTTCTGGTAAGAGTACTTTGGTTTTTCTTGGTGAAATAGTTCCCAAACTTTAGTATGCATTAGAATACTCTGGGGACCTTATTAAAATACAGGTCACTAGGCATCACCCTCAAAATTCCTGATTCAGTGGGTCAGTTGTGGGGGTCTTAGAATTTGCACTTCTAGCAAGTTCCCAACTGAGTCTAATGCTGCTGGCCTAGGGACCACATTTTGAGAACTGTGACGTTAGGGAATTTGCCCTTCCCTGTTGCAGGCCACCTTAGAGGAACTGTCAATCAAAGCACCTTTCTTCCAGTAGCTAAGGGTGTGTGGGGTCATGGCAATCCAAGCAGAAGCTTGCAGATCCCACTGGAAATGTTAATATTGAAGATATTAAAGGAAGATCCAACCAAACAGCAATGTCTTTGTCTGGAGAAGGAAGGTCCTGTACACTTGTTCTTGCTTCTCAGATGCCTGGGACTGTTCTTCTGGACCTTAACTCAAAGTGTCATCTAGGGAGAAGCAGGATTTCCTCACCTGAAACTTAGAAATGCAGAATCTCAGGCTCTATCCTTAACCTTCTGTTATCTTATGTAAAAGAAGGGAAGATTCTTCAAGTAGGTAAGTGACCCACCCAACCCTGTGGCCAGCTAGCCTCAGAGTTTCCACTAGAATACAGATGTCCCCAGGCCCAGTAGAACCTCCTGCCATTACTGGGCCTTCGAAAGTATCCTTGATAGGCAAGAAACACACCCAGGTAGAGGTTTTTGGAGTCATTCATCTCTGACTTAACATTTATATTTATTGATAACCTATAGAACCCAGGCTTCCAATCCTTTCATCTTTATAACCATTGACTTATATCCATTGACTTCTTGTCTTCTTGGCCAATGAAGACATGAGACAGGAAAGGAAGGGATATTTGAGAATGTTAATGAAATAATGAAAATGATCAGTTCCTCCTAAAGCTTAAACCAACTACAGATGGAAATGCTCCACAGAAAGACATATTTAAATCTGTAGCTATGTCCTTCTATAGCCAATTGATATGCCCACTCATCATCCCTTTATCTTAGAACATTCTTTTCTACTGGCATTACTAGATTAACATTATTAACACTCCAATTTAATAGCCTTCAGTCTAATTATTGGATGCAATTTTCTATGTAAGATAATTCTCAACTTTTAAAGCATTTCTATCTTTGCTAAATGGCTGGAATTTCTCTTCTACACCTGGTGCTTTCTTGGGATATGATCCACACTTATTAAATACATGCTATTCGAGTGCTTCTTGCATTTTTTTTTTTTTTACAAAGGTCTGAGGTGTTACTTTTTGTAAGTTTGGGTCTATACAAATAGGAGACAAGAATATGTTGGTAGAAAGCCTAAAGTTTTCTAAACGTAGATGAGCACAGATTAAGAAAGCAGTAATTAATTTCCTTTGACCTTGAGCTGAAATTCCTTTCTAAAGCTGTCATAAAGAGAAAGAGGCCAGAGAGGAGAAGTGAGACTGTGTAACAATGCAATTAAACCCTTGTAATGAGGTCGGGCCTTAGACTTGTTGCAACTGATATCATTATAGCAATGAGAAGGCCCTATATGGATGGTAGGATTTTTTTTTTTTAATTCATGCTTTTTTTGTTTAACTCTTTGCCATCAGATATGTACTTCTTTGTAAGGGAAATACACAAGCATTATGTATAAAGAAACACAAATTTACACAATTTTGTCAGAAGAAACATGTAGTTGGCTCAAGCAGGTGATCTTTTATATACAAAGCAGGAACGGGTAAGAGTAGCAGAATGAGCTCAAGATTTAGGGTGGAGACAGTCCCGAGTCTCTTGCGCTAAGGCTCTTAATTCACAGGTGTCTCCAATAAGCTGAGGCCAAGCACTAGGTCATAGGACTCTGGTCTTAAGTCTCTTGCTAAGTAGCTGTGTGACCTGAAGCAAGCCCTGAATGTCTCTGAGCCTAGCTTTCTCATTTCATCAAGTGAAAAGAATGCCGTTTTCTGGTTTCTGTCTTTATGTTTTAGTTCATAATTCATGGGAATAAATTTGATGTCAGTCATCCTATTACGAATACATCAGTCTTGTTCTTGCTGCAAATATTTATATCTTTGAGGCCAACTACACTTTTCTAAGACTTCTGGTAGTTCTATTAGTCAGTCAATTGCTGTTACTAAGGGCATGAATGCCTTGGTTCAAAAGCTGCTTTGCCATTAAGCAGTGTGAAACAGGCAAGTTGCTGAATTTTTCTGTTTGTTTTCTTTTTTTTTCTTACACATAAAATGGGTACATTAATAGCATTTACTTCATAGGTTTGGTACAAAGAGCCAATGAATTAATGAAGGAAAAGTTCTTTAAAGAAAATGAGAGCACATAGTAGGGTCTCCATAAGGATTCACTCATTATTATTTATCTAAACAATTCCATTCTTAAAGAATCAAGGAGTGACAGATTTCACTGAACTTCCCAGAGAAAATTCTGTTTCTGGGGTCAGGGCACATGGAAAATATTCTTTTAGATTAGATATGAAAATGCTTTGATTTCTACCTTGTATAATCAATTTGCAAGGTTCTCTTTTGGCTATAGAAACAGAATAGTCAACACTTTAAACTACATATGCCCTTACCTAAAAAAAGGGAAATGTGCAAATCAAATAATTTTATCAACATTGTATAAGTCAGTGAGCATTATGGACTACAAGGACTCAGGAAACATAAATGAGTAAATAATAAAAAAGATGGCATTATGCCTTCCAACTATATATACTCACTTTTCTTATTGCTTACCACTTACCCTCTGGTTTTTCCAGATTTTCAACATCCTCATCTCTGAAGGATTCATGAAGAATGTGAGGGATCTTATAAACCAAACAAAAAAATAATAAAAATAATTGAAAAATTTTAGAACATGGCAAAAATATTTAAAGAAAACAGACATATCTCAAGCACCTAAAGTCATTAGAATACTCAAGTAGAATATGAAAAGTGGCCTCAGAGCTTCCTGACAGACATGAAGTGACGTCTTACGTTACATGATTCTCATATCTGAGGAAAATGTGTAAGTCCCTCCATTTCATCAGTGGCTTATTTTAAAGTTTTTCTTGGTCACTCACCATATGCTCTACACTGTCCTGAGAGCCATGCACATGAAGAATAAAGTCGAGTCTACACCTGCAAGGAGTTTGCAGTCTTTAGGCAAACACATTCTTGGCTCTGAATTCTAAGATAAATTGGTTCTAACCAGTGGATCTACATTAAAAGTACATTGGATAAAATCATGCATAGAATCTTCAGACAGGATTTTCCAAAAGACATAAAATTTTATTAAAATGTTAGCTAGTGTTACATTGCCTCCCTAGGACATTAAGTCATGACCTCATCAAAACCATTATAATTGCAGTCATAACCAAATATCACAATATAAAAATCTCCTCTTATCTTCATACCCTATGGAATAATGGCGTTTAGTTAACTCATTCAGCACATACTTCCAGAGACCCTGGAATGTGCCAGGTCCTGGGTTCTGTAGCAAATGAAAACACAGACAGGGTCTTCACTCACATAGAACTAAAATATGATAGGTTCACAAAACATCAATGAGTTTCTGGGTCATAACTAATTTTCTAATTTCCTTATTAAGTTGTTTTCAATGATGTGTCAATACAAGAGGTTTCCCTTCTGTTTTCCCCCTCCTTTCAGGAGAAATTCTTTTTTTTTTTTTTTTTTTTCCCATCACAAAATTGAATTTGCTCCATTCTCTTTTAGGAATTTTTTTCCAAGTTGTTTTCATTGATTTGTGTGGCACTCTGGTTGACTTGTTGGGTTCATTTTTATTTTAATTTAGTGTTTAATTTATTTTTAATTAAATAATTAGTATTTTACTGTTTCCTTTCAACATTTTTTCTTTTAATATTGTAAGAATATCATTTGGGATATATTCTTCTTCTCTATTTGACATACATTAAAAGCATTTATTTTTTTCAAGAATGAAATCTTGCCATTTGCAATGACATGGATGGACTGGAGAGTATAAGCTAAGCAAAATAAGTCAAAGACAAATACCATATTTATTGCACTCATATGTGGAATTTAAGAAACAAAACAAATGAGCAAAGGGGAAAAAAGGAGAGAGAGAGAGAGAGAGAGAAACCAAGAAACAGACTCTTAACTATAGAGAACAAACTAATGGTTACCAGAGAGGAGGTGGGTGGGAGGATGGGTTAAACAGGTAATGGGGATGTAGGAGGGCACTTGTCATGATGAGCACTGAGTGATGTATGGAAGTGTTGAATCATATATTGTACCCCTGAAACTAATATAACAGTATGTTAACTAACTGAACTTAAAAAAAAAAAAAAAAACTTTTTAAAAATCATTTACTTTTTTTTATTAAAGTATAGTTGACACACACTGTTACATTAGTTTCAGGCATACAACATAGTGATTCAATAACTATAAATTATAGGATGCTCACAAGCGTAGCTACCACATGTCACCATACAACATTGCTACAATACCATTGACTATACTCTCTATGCTCTGCATTTGATTCATTCTATAACTAGAAGCTTATATTTCCCACTCCTCTTCGCCCATTTTGCCCATCATTCCAACCCCCTTCCCTCTGGCAACCACTAGTTTGTTCTCTGTATTTATGGGTCTGTTTCTGTTTTTTGCTGTTTTGTCTTATTTTGTTTTTTGGATTCCACATTTAGATTCATTAAGATATTTGTCTTTCTCTGTCTGACTTATCTCACTTAGCATAACACGCTCTAGGTCCATCCATGTTGTCACAAGATCTCATTTTTTCTTATGGCTGAGTAATAGTCCATTATATTTATTTATATATTAATATATCTTCGTTATCCATTCATCTATCAAGGGACACTTGGGTTGCTTCCATATCTTGGCTATCGTAAATAATGCTGCAATCAACATAGGGGTGCATGTATCTTTTCAAATTAGTGCTATCATTTTCTTTGGGTAAATGCCCAGTAGTGGAATTACTATATAGTATGGTATTTCTATTTTTAATTTTTTCAGGAACCTCCATACTGTCCTCCACAGTGGTTGTACCAATTTACATTCCCAGAAACAGTGCGTGAGGAGAAATTCTTAAGAGGAAACTATTACATCCAAGAATATGGGCAATTTTATAATTCTTAATTTATTAGTACAATTTACAAGTTCACTAAGAATACATAGAAACCTACCATTAACAGAATTGGTTTTCTTTCCATCAATACTGTACTTCATACATAAATTCTCAGTATTTTTAAAAACCTGATTAATATATCCTATTAGGAATTTGTTTTTTTGTGTATTATTTGTTTCTCCTTCTAGAGTCTATGTATTTCTTTTACACTGTTTTACCCTTAGCACTTCACTACTTAGCCTGGAACCCAGTGAGTATACAGTATGTTGTTCTGTAAATGAAGAAGTCCAGCCATCCAGACCACTGCCTCCTGACCTGGGCTACACATTAGAATCACCATCAGAAGCTTTCAAAATCCTATCGCCCAGGCCACATCCCAAATCAGTTAGATCAGAATCTCTGAGGCTGTAACCCAGATGTCAGTCTTTTCTTAAAGTTCCCCAAGTGATCCTAATGTGCAACCAAGGCTGAAAATTGCTGCCCTAGAGCCTCACAATTCAAAGTGTGGTCCAAGGACCTCCAGTATTAGCTGGTTAGAAAGGCAGAATCTCAGACTCTATCCAGGCTTAATGAGCCCAAAACTGCATTTTAACACAATCTCCAGGTACTCATACCCATTTAAAATCTTCACAAGCATGGCCCTAAATGACTTTTCCAACAATTTTAAACCAACACATCCTGAGACTTCTTAAGACTGTTACCACTGCTTGGTACTAAAACCACATCATTGCACGGAAGGGTTGGCCTTCTTTATAAGTGAACAGGAAAATACAAGTTGGCAATACTCGACCATGGTTCCCTTAGCCAATCAATTACCTGAATTCCCCCAAAAACTGTAGGTGGGAGAAAGAACCAGATGGTGACCTCCAAGCTGGGAGTGATGGAGTAGGAAGTTCTCCACATAAGGCAAATGTGCCCACTGAATACCAGAAAAGGGTCAGGGCTGGAATTGCCAATGCATATGTCTGTAAGGAAGGGGCCGACAAGCAGGCAGCTGGGATGGTAAGAATCTAGGGGCATAGCTGACAGAATAAGAGCAATACATGAGTTGGGACCAAATAAATTGGGGCAAGAAAGTCACTCCTGAGCTGAATGGGCAAGAAAGGGAAGGCAGCTTCTAGCTTCTATGAATGGAGAGCAGTAGCAAGTGCATTGGAGACTGGCCGACTTAGATTTGAATGACAATCCAGCTCTTATAGAGACTGGGAAAGTGATTCAACCTTTGATCGTCTTCTGTAATCTGGGAATAGTAATTCTCACCTCATGGGTATCGTGAGCATTAAAAGTGGCAATGCATGTAAAAAGTTAGTATTGTGCCCAGTCCATAGGAACGTCTCAGTAAATGGAGCCATTATTAAATCTTTTTCACAAACATCTAAAACTGAAAGGAACTGAAAAGATAAAGGTTGTGTTTACTATTTTTTATGCCTTCTCTTTGTTCTTGTCCACAGCAACCTAAGGAGAATTTAGTGTTCCTGGAGGTGTTTGGTACACTCTGTTGAATGGCTGAGTGGATTGTATCTTTCAAGACGGCCATGATAAGAGCTCTCGTCTCACACGCTCTTCTACTATGACATTGACGCTCCTCCCGACGAGAATAAATCTGTGTGCCCCCACCCTCAGATGTGGGTACTTGTGATTATGGAGCAAGTGATGTTTTATAACTTCCAAGGCTGGGTCATCAAAGGTAATACAGCTCTTGGGATGTTTGTGCATGCAACCCAGATACCATTTGCAAAGAAGTGGAGACACCACCTGGAAAGGCCACAGGTAGGTGTTCTGGCAGATTCTCCAGCTAAGGCCCAAGCCAGTAGCCAAAATCAACCTCCAGCAAATGTGTGAGCAGGCCTTCAGATGATTCAAGCTCTTAGTCTTCAAGTAACTCCTGCCTTTGGGTCTTGCAAACTGAGCCCCGACTCTGTGTTCCCCCAACCTCTCCCCATGCCCTTTGTATGTTCCTGACCCATAGAATCGGTCAGCATAATAAAAGGTTGTTCCTTATGCCACAAAGTTTGGGGGTGATTTGTTACACAGCAGTTGATAACTGCAACACTGTTGTCACAGTATTTTCTCATAGTATTTAGGATTCCTGTTATTCAGTCCTAATGGCCCTCTTTGTGACTGCACTCAGCAATACTTTCTTAGAGGGTACAGTTAATTTAATGACAAAGAAAGCCTTGAGTCCAATTGTGTTTGGCTGCAAATAACAAAAACTCAAAACTCAACTAGAATTATTTTCCTTATTATTAAGAAATGCACAAGTAGGTGATTCCATGGATGATATGGTAACTCTATAATGGCATCAGACCCTGGCACCTTCAAATTTCCATTCAGCAATCCTTAATGTGTCTCTTTCATCTGTGTTTGTAAAATGGCTACTGCACCACATGAGTGAGGCACAGTCTCAATGAAGGCAGAAAGAAAGGATAAGGATCATGGGCACCTGGGTGGCTCAGTTGTTTAAGCGACTGCCTTCAGCTCAGGTCATGATCCTGGAGTCCCAGGATCAAGTCCCGCATCAGGCTTCCTGCTCGGAGGGGAGTCTGCTTCTCCCTCTGACTCTCCCCCGTCTCATGCTCTCTCTCTATCACTATCTGTCTCAATAAATGGATAAAAATCTTTAAAAAAAAAAAAAAAGAAAGAAAGAAAGGATAAGGATCAAAGGTGAAAGGCTGACAGCATCTGTCCCTTTATATCTGGGAAATAATAACTTTCATGGGAGTACCACCAATAGACTTCATTCATATCTTCTTAGCCAAAACAGGCATGCCTCTCTTGGCTGCCAAAGGGAATGAGAAATCAATTGCTACCCTGAGCAAAATTGGAGAATCCCACAAGGAATGGATTATAAGTAGATAACTAGCAACATATGGCATAACTTTAAAGTAGAAAAATTCATAAAAGTGTCTCTTGAAGAGTATGAGAAGGGGAGGAGGACCATGAAGCTTGTCTGGCTTCATCATGCAGAAGATGGGACCAAAAGTGTGATGTATACCAAAGATATGGGGGTTGGGGTCAAGGGGTCATAAGTTCAAACTACCACCAGGCCTCTGTTTGACAATTATAAACTGGACACTTTGAGAATAGCTATATAACAAGGTCATTATGAAAATGAAATGAGAAGACCCATATGAAAACATGTGACAAAAGTTTAAGCATACGAATCCCCTCTGTCCCACAATTTGCCTCATGTCACCACCCAGAAGGCAAATGAGTCCAAAATCACCTCAGCTTTGCAACTGTCAATGTTTCTTGGGGCTGAACTTCAGAACTTAGAGGAAGCCCCAAGCAGAAAACCCTAAACCTCAGAGGGCTTAAATAAACAAAGAGTGAGGGCCTGCCTGGTATCTTATACCAGATTATTGCTGAGACTGCACATTTTTTTTAACTTCCAAAAGCAAAGGAAGCTTTGTTTAACATCAGGTCAGGCCAGGGTTTACCTCACAGACTGGCTGTTGGACTGAGTCATGTCTCCATTCAAGACAAGAGATTCTAAAAATAAGAGTCATCCGTGATAAGCACACCTCAGCTGTTGGGAGAATTTGAGCTGAGTGCTTCCAGAAGCCAGCCAAACAGAACTAGAAAAGGCAATGGAATGTCCCAAAAGCTTACTTTGGGTGAAGACAACAATAATAATGACAAGGAAAAAATCTTTGCTCCAGCATGGACTTTTGCGAGTGTGAGAATACAAAAATGTGAAATGACAGACAAACCTGTGAAGCTTCCTGATCCCGATAACACGTCGTCTTCCTTCTACTCAAACCACAACCACAGAATAATTCCCACCCTTAAGAGAAAGAGCAGATGACTCGCGATGAATTTGGCAATTCCCAGCGTACAGGGCTGATGGTCGTGTTTCCGGGGTCTCTGCTCCATGTTTGAGATGTGCAGTACCATCACCCCAGGATCGCATTTATTATTTAACACTCTCCCGTGAAAGGTTTCTTTTACGTTGCAAATGCCCAGGGTCTTCCTTCCATCTCTTCAGTTGACCCCTTGCCTAAAAACAAGTGATCAAGGCTGAACACCATGATTAGTATTCAGGGAAGTAATGAACGGCTCGGAAATGTAAATGGACAAGGGAAGCACCTTCTACTTTGTAAAATAATTATCCAGCCTAATAATTATTTCCATGACTCTTTTTGATTGATTGAGAAAGGCCAACTGGAAGCTGAGCATTGTCTTTCAGGGCTAAATTCAAGTAGCAGAGTCCCAAAACAGGGTCACCCTTGAAGTGACAGGCCAACAGTGACAGGCCAACGTCTATTTTGACGTGGGGAGGCTGGTTTACACAACGTTCGTCGGCACTTCCAGCTTTCTCTTCACGGGTGAAGAATTACAACTCGGTGAGGGCCAGGGTAGAGCCTGCCTCCTTCCAAGTTATAATTTTCAGAGCCAGATTATCTTGCAAATCCCTAAAGAGACGGTTCTCCTGCTCACTGCACTCTCCCTGCAGACTCGGCGTGGAGAATTTTTTTTTCACGGGGGAGAAGATAGTTTTAAACATTCAATATTCATTTTTCATACCTTCACACTCAGGTTTCTGGAAAAGTACAAAACAGCAGTGTTTATATGTTGTTGTTGTTGTTTTCTTGCACCCAGACTGAGCATGCTCAAATTGCTTTGTGATTTGTGATTTGTGTGTGTGTGTGTGTGTGTGTGTGTGTGATTTTTACTTAGAAGTACTTGCTTTGTTTCACTTTTGATTTCTATAATAAACCAGAACTAGATTTTTTTTCTTTTTAGGAAATAAGAAACAGTCATACAATTATGAAAGTAATAGAGTGTCCTTGACTAAGTCAGCAATTATGTCAAAACTCATTTTTTCAAAACCTTTGGTATCAGGTAAGATTACCAATTAAGTTATGGTGTGTTTCCCCACTCCAGCGAAGGTTGAGGAGGTGGGGGTGCTGACACTGCTCTATTATTGTGGTTCGGAGGAGCCCCACAGTAGTGACAGGGGCCAGGATGGTAAATTTGGTGTTTTCACTTCAATTGCCGCGTTTTGAAAGCTTCGCAAACTCACCACCTTCTGTGAAAGCCTTTCCTATAATCTCCAGTTGAGGTCATTCAAGCTTTCCTTCCCAACTCCGTATTCTACTTTTCCTACTTAAGTTATAATTTTATGACACTCCCATGGTATAGGCATTACTTCACATCATAGCCCACCGTAACAGAGCATTTACGAGGTGCCAAATAATGCAGCAGGAACCAAGGAGAGAACAGCAAACAAGATCACGTACCATCTGTGTTCTCAAGAAGCTTATAGTCTATTGGGGGAAGCAGACAAAAAAACACAGGTAAACAAACAAATAAATAAAACAATTACCAACGAGCTCCAGTAGGCATAACATGAAGTGCTTTAACAGATATCAATGGTAACCAATAAGATATTAATGAATATACAATTAAGACATAGATGACACATTTTTTTATATACATGATATCGAGTAAAATCAGTGATCATATTCTGTAGATCTTGCCTGGGACTCATCCAGGCCCCGCTGGCATGGATGGAGTTTCTGGGTTGTGCTGTACTTCTAGAGTTTCTTGCATCTTAGCTTATATTCGGCTGTGAGCAGCTCTCATAATGGAGGAGGGGCCTCTGACAGCCGGTTGAGCGAAACCTCTCTATCAGGATAGCAGTTGGTGTATTATTTGATGGGTTTAACTCTTGCCCCCAATATCTTGCCGTGCTCCCGACTGTCATTCATTTTCATGTGTCTTACTTGTCCTCGTCGATTTCACTGTCTTCCTTATTCGAACTCAGTACTTCCGCATTGTTATTCCAACAGTGTTTTCCTCCCCTTCTCATTTCCAATTGTTTTTCTTTTCTCTTTTTTTTTTTTTCTTTTCAATATTCTCCATCCATTTTCATCTAAGAATTTCATTTCCAGCTCGGAGTCTATTTGAACTCTACTCTTAACGTTTCATTTGCATTTCATCTCTGGTTCTTCTGAGCTTTCTCATATGATTCAGACATTTTTAGATGATGTCCCAAAACTTTTAAGACTGTGAGTTAATAAGTGCTTGCAATGCATAAAATTCCTCAATTAAGAAAATTAACTCTTGTAAATGCATAAAAAATACTAATGCATTGCATTAGATACCAAATAGATGATACTTCTTTAATGTCACCCAAAGCTTAATTTTAAAATACTAAGTAAATAAATGCTCTTAAATGCCTATAATTTAGGTAAATAGTACCTTCTTGCCTGTCTGCAAGTTAATGTCAACATTTAGAAATTACCATAACTGGTTTCTCCAGATCATTAGGTGCTATGCATTCATAGGCTGGGTGGTGATTCTCAACTCTGACAGTGCATTACAGTCACCTAATTTAAAACACGACACTCATTCTCCACTCCAGAGAAATCAAATAAGAATATCTATGCATGAGTCTTCGGCAATGGTATTTTGTGAAAGTTCCCCAGGTGATCTTCATGTGCGGGCAAGATGAAAACTACAAAAAAAAAAAACAAAAACCTAAAAACCTAAAAAGCCATGCCCAGCTACATCTTGGAGAAGCACACAGAAGTGATTTGAATATATAGCACCTGGGAAGGGCTGGGAAGAACATAGAAACACTAATGAGATGGGACCGTCAGACGTCTATTAATCATGCCTTTCATATTCTGTATATTCTGATGCTGTGACATCTGGGACCTTGCTAAGCTTGGAAAGACAGTCCTTCTCAGGGCTAGCCAATTCCTACTTTCCTGCACAAACCAGCTAATTCAAAACCTATATATCTCAACTACCTCCGTCCAGCTTTCACACTCCAGGACACTCTCCATCTACCCTAACTACACCAGGACCAAGTAGGAGACAACTAGAGAAAACCCTAGGCCCTGGAGTCCACTGAAATGATTCAAACCAGCCAATCATAAGCCTGGTTAGCCTGCCTTACCTCTCCCACCTTTTCCCCTCGCTCCCTCTCCTCCTGACTGACCCTGGTGCTTCCTTGTGGGGCCCAGTGGGGCATGTCACACCTCCTGTTTCATCTGGGGCTACAACCTTCCTCCTTCATGACAGCTTTTCCTGTGGTTGCTTGCCTTACCATACCTGATAAAAACAAATCCTGGATAGACTTTAAGACAATAGGGAAGGCTTCTCAGGAAAGGTGATACCTGAAGAATGAAAGGGAAATGATGGCTTTGACAGAGAAGGAATGAGATGATCTAGAAAGAGATCCCACAAGCCAATATCCCGAAAATGGGCAAGAACTTCACCGAACTGAAGCAAGCGGGAATGACGCTAGCACTGAATTTGGACAAGGAGCAGAAGCTCAATCACCAGGA
Source organism: Phoca vitulina (assembly GCF_004348235.1). Lineage (NCBI taxonomy): Eukaryota > Metazoa > Chordata > Mammalia > Carnivora > Phocidae > Phoca > Phoca vitulina. Next base: position 2,292,432 of record NW_022589764.1, on the reverse strand, counting down.
GGAAATGTGTAGCTTTATTCTAGGTCCGGTATAGGGTTGGGGGCAGGGGTGAGCAGCAGGTGCACCACTTATGTACTATTCCTGACAAACGGGTTCATAATAGCTTAAAATTCTATTATTTAAAAAATACTTCTTAATCGGAGGGGGAGACGAACCATGAGAGACGATGGACTCTGAAAAACAAACTGAGGGTTCTAGAGGGGAGGGGGGTGGGAGGATGGGTTAGCCTGGTGATGGGTATTAAAGAGGGCACGTTCTGCATGGAGCACTGGGTGTTATGCACAAACAATGAATCATGGAACACTACATCAAAAACTAATGATGTAATGTATGGTGATTAACATAACAATAAAAAAATTAAAAAAATACTTCTTGATTCCTTTCCCTGTACAAAGCTCAGGGCTAGATGCCACAAGAAAACAGAAATAAAAATGACATGGTTGTTCTCTCTCTCATTTTTTTAAGTTGTTTTAAGAGAGACAGAGAAACAATTAACTCTAATTTAAGGGGAAGGTGAGGCCAAATCCTCTGATTAGAATGTGTGAGCTTTACATTTTCTTTTGGGAACTTTTGGGGTTTTAGTATGCAAAGGTTGCTTTTACACAGTCTTACAATGTTGTTCTGATCTTCCAAAACTGTGCTCACTTTTGCTTACTTGATGGGTTAGAGTCTCCCAATTTAATTCTCTTTACATTTTACCCAGATTTTCTTTCTTCTTCTCTCTCTCTCTTTCTGTTTGTCTCTCTGTCTCTTTGTCTCAATACAATGTTATCCGGGCCTGAAGGTTCATATTATTATATCTTCATTGTGATTTTTCCTGTTATCTTGGCCTTCTTTCTATTCTCCTCTCGATCCCTCCTCCTAAGCGTTGTATTTTGGCATTAAAATCATAAGCCTTTGTTGCTTTTGTATTTTTCCACATGTATTTTTGTCTTCCTTTTTTTGTTGTTGTTGCTACCATGTTGTGTGTTTCTCGTAAATACCTCATAGCTGAACTCCACTTTTAATCTAGCCTGAGGCCTGGTTCATATAACAAATTACAATCCATTTACAAGTGTGGGTCATAACAGATACGTTCGGTCTTATTTCTATCAGTAGATGTGGCCCACCTGTCCCGTGGAATACTCTTCACCTGAATATACCAGTGTAGGCTCTCTGGATAAAATTACAGCTCTTGTATGTTGGATTCTACGTCCAGAAGAGAAGAACGACATGGATAGTATTCGAATTAGGATCAGGTGAAGATAATATTTGGAACCAGCCCCTCCTTCCCTGAGGCCCTTTGCCATTTGGGGGGGTTCTCCTATCCTCTGTGACTCTAACTGTCATGGCTGCCAATGCAATGCCCTCCCTACTATACCCATACTTGCCAATTCCCTTCCCCACACACTGCCCACTGTTTCCTCCTCCTTCCCCTCTCTCCCATTAACTCCTACTCTGAACTGACCTTGAAAGCAAGTGCATTCTCACTGATGGGTCGGTCACTTCAGTCCCCACTCAAACTTCCTGGGTAGCAGGCCATTGATTCTGTGGAAGGTGGCAGGTAGTGTGGGGCAGAAATTTTTCAGTCCAAGGTCTTTTCCATTGGAAAAAGGGGAAGCTGGAACCCACAATCTTAAGGACTCAAAGACTCTTCCAAAAGGCCTTAGGAAACCTCACTTAACAACCCAGTCTCCCATTTCTGTCCCGGGGGGTCGGGGGGGAGGCATAAATGCTTTCTCTTGGGCATCAGGTCTGTTGTGCTCTTAAAGGAGATTGAGGGAATTCCAACATTTGCCACCTTCATCCTTCCTGGTAGACATTGTGACCACTAGCTCCAATCCAGGGCTCCAGCTCCTAGAAATATTTGTCCGTTGGCACCTGGCTTCTCCCTGTAACTGAACCTCCGCGGTCCCCAGCTTCTGAGCACACTGATGTCACTATGGACTGCAGGCTTCGGGCTTACTCCGATATGGGTTCAAACCCACACCTTGACAAGTGTGGTCTCCAGGACCTTGAGCAATTACTTAGAAGCCATAGGTCTTAGTTTCTTCATCACTAAAGTTAGAATAAAGTGTGTGCCCTCTTATGTTGTGTTGAGGTGAAATGAAAGAATTCGGGCAAAAGACCAAGCCTCCTGCCTGACTCAGTGTTGACTATGATTACAGGGTGATCATGATAATACAATCGTCCTCAATTTTCTATAGTGACCAAATGACCATGCTATCTAAATAAACTTCACACAAACAACATGGAAATGAACATTGATTTTATTTTATTTTTTTAAGATTTATTTATTTATTTTAGAGAGAGAGCAAGGGGGAGGGGCAGGGGGAGAGTGAGACAGAGAATCTCAAGTAGACTCCCTGTTTAGAGTGGAGCCTGACTTGGGGCTGGATCTCACAACCCTGAGCTCATGATCTGAGCTGAAATCAATAGTCAGAATCTTAACCAACTGAGCCACCAAGGCACCCCTGATTTTACTTTTTTAACAGACTTTATTTGATTAAAAATATTTAAAATCTAGGGGCTCTCTCTCTCTGTCAAATAAATAAATAAAATCTTAAAAAAATATATTTAAGATCTATAAGCATTACATCATATCATAAAGTACTCCAGAACCAAGAGAATAATCTAAGACACTGCAAAACAGGGTTGAGAGCTAGAGCTTACTTTCGCTACAAAGGCCATTATTTGAAAATTTACTTTTAAAATTGGGCAAGGCAGTGGCGGGGGAGGGCAGATAATTCAATGAGTTTTAAGCAGTTTAATAAAATTGGAAATAAATCCAGTAGATGTGAATTTTCAAGATACTGCATCAGGACAAGGCTGAAAACATCTGAAAGAAAGGGAAATTTCAAGGAACTTTAACCTCAAATAGGATAAATACACAGAGAATGGCTAAAGCTGGAAGAAAGGCAGGCCTGAGCTGACGGAGCAGTCCTACAAACTTACCACTAAAAGAGGAAGTGTGATTTCCTACAGGGCACATCTACTTCAGGAACGCAATTAGAAACACCAGCGTAATAGATTTTTCCTCACAAATTGGTAGAGAAGTGGATCTATTTCTCACCCAACAGCTCGATTAAAGCAGTTCCTCCACATCTAAACTTTTCATCTAAACAAACCTAGGTGTTGGATGTTTTAGTCTAATGTTATATTTAAATCAATAGGCAAACATAAAAGATTTCACGCAGGAAGCTACATTATTCACTCTCTTGTCATTCGTCACTTGATGAGGGCAAGAGGGACGGCGACTGGGAGGAACAGTTTATTTTTTAATGCTTATGATATTTTTGTGCTGCTCTTTTTACACTCCCAGTTTTCAAAGTTGTGTCATTGAGAAGCAACATCTTATCAGATGGGCTCAAACCCAGAGCCTTAGGTAACAATGAAATGACAGGTGTCACTTAAATGCTTTGCAAGTTATAATCAGTACAGAAGTTAAATAATATATCAAAGGGCTCTCTGCCTCTTTATGACTATAAAAATAGGAGAGACTGACTACCTCAGTGCTCACAATATTGTTGATATGATAAGTCTGAACATGCCATCAAACTGTGTCCAGCTGCTCCCCCAACCTCAACTTTATTTATTTTTTTTTCTAATTCTAGAGTGGTGTGTGGATGCTTTGTAACTGGTGCCGAGATTTTTTTTTTCCCCTCTCCAACGCTTCTTGCCAAGGATATCATTATGAGATTCTGCAGTAACAAGCATTCTTCTGTTCAAATTTATATCAATTAGTTTAGGACAGTAATTCAATTGGACGGCCCACTGGATTTTGAAAGACTCGCGACCATGTCAAAGTGACGACCTTTTTCCTTCTCTCTCAGCCAAAAGCAATTTTTTAACGAGGAGCCCTGGAAAGAAATGCTGGTTTAATAATTAGTTATTGATCATGGCCAATGCCATGGCAAACACCATTGGATTAGTCAGAAACCAGCAAATCAGGACATGGGAGTCTCCCTTGTCAAGATTATGAGGCAGGGAGGGGGAAAAGAAAGCAGAGAACTGACAGAATAAGAGATCAAAAATAGCTTAATTAGGTAGGTTTCATCTTTGATAGAGATTCTTTGCATTTTCAAAAGCAGAAATAAAATCTTCAACCTGGGTAGGTTCAAAGCCAAAGTATCAAAAACAATAGTATTAATACAGAACAACTTCATAATGTATCTCCACTAAAAATACCGCAAAACACCAGAAATGAGTTAAGCGGGCTTGGAGACCCTCTAAATTTGCTTTGAAACAACCCCACGCGAAGTTATTTTGATAAATTAACCCTGCTTTGGCCAGCATTTTTGCCTCGCTAAGATACCATTAACCCCCATGCCCTGAAATGCCCATTAGAAACAATTTGGATACACTCACAAGGAGACCATAACAATTATAGACAGTAGCTTTAAAAGTATAATTGACTTTTCTGAGCACTAATTTAGGCATCATTTTAGGGCTGCATAAAAATCTCCACATATGAACCACTTAATGGAAGGGGAAAACTTAGAAGAATGATTTTATTGTCCTTTGGGGGGGGGGAACGTTTCCATTAGTTGTACAATTTCTTCCAAGAATAGAAAAAAAAAAGAAAATGCATAGCAAGGTGACAACGAAGTCACAACTTCTAGCTAGTTTGAAGGTGGGTAGGTCCAGCCTTTGTGGCTGACAAGCAAGAGTGGAGGGCCTGTTATGCTCCATCTTTAACGAGGGGTTTTTAAGTTAAATCAATCAGATCTATGACAAATTAGCTATAATATAGAAATACTCTTAAAAATAACATTATTTTAGAGATAAATATGTGGATACAAAGCAGGTGAATCAAATCGCTCAGTCCAGCTTTATGGTTTTATCTTTTGGGGAGTTACATTTTCCCCAGAATAAAAAAACACATATCCCCTAATTTTGCATCCAATTTCAAGTGGTTCTGATGATTCCAGAGAGTATAATTATACCCAAGTGTTGAAACTATTCTGAGTCGATATAAGAAAGAGATATGCGACATTTAGCTTGTTGTCACCAAATGCTGTTATGCCCTAAGAATCAGTCATTTCCCTATTACAAAAGCTGCTCAGACCAAATCTGGACAATGATTTGATTGGGATGTCAGTGGGAAGGAGCAAATCCCTGAGATTATTCATAGTCTTGTTTCAATGTATCTCCTGGCTTCTAGCTGATATCAGATTCTCTGACATAAGAACTGTCCATCTCTAGAAGCATGACAATCTCCTGCAGTTCTTAGAACTCACAGCAAGTACAATGATCCAGTTTACCACCTCACTTTTTTGTGTCAACCTGACCATTCAATATTTAAAAGAAATTATTGAGGCATCTGGGTGGCTTAATCGGTTGAGCATCTGCCTTCCACTCAGGTCATGATCCCAGGGTCCTGAGATAAATCGAGCCCCACGTCTGGCTCCCTGCTCAGTGGGAGTCTGCTTCTCCCTCTGCCCCTCCCCCCTGCTCATGCTCTCTCTTTCTCTCTCTCATTCTCTCTCTCTCAAAAAAAACAAAAAATTAAAAAAAATAAAAGAATGTATTGGTCATTGAGAGGCTGATGTATATTGCTATTTAATATTAATTGTATCTTCTCAAGAAAAGTAGCTCAGCATCGTGTGTGTGTGCATAAGAATTTTTTTAAAAAATCAAATAAAAAAAAAAGTAACTACCATATATGAAGAGCCCCGGACTTCGAACAAAGTGAGTGCTCTAGTCTTGGTTTGATCTTTAGTGAGCTGGCTGACCTTGGACACACTGCATCCACCCTCTGGTCTTCATTCTCATCTATGAAATGAGTATGTTGTCTTTTTCTTTTTTTAAGATTTTATTTATTTATTTGACAGAGAGAGACACAGCGAGAGCAGGAACATAAGCGGGGGGGATGGGAGAGGGAGAAGCAGGCTTCTTGCCGAGCAGAGAGCCCGATGTGGGACTCGATCCCAGGACCCTGGGATCATGACCTGAGCCGAAGGCAGACACTTAACGACTGAGCCACCCACACGCCCGAGTATGTTGTCTTAAATCTTCCCTATTCATAGTGTGGTCCATGGATGAACAATGAACAGCCTTGGTCTCACCTGGGAGCTCATTAAAAATGCAGAATCTTGGGTCCCTGGTCAGACCAACTGAATGGGAATCTGCATTTTAACAAGATCCTCCAGGGAGAAGCTCTGCCCTAAAGGACTTTTAAGATCATTTCCAGTCCTGTTATGGATGGCAAGAGGGAGACAAACTGCTTCCATTTAAAAGGACAGCCCAACACCTCTCTATTGGGTCTGCGTGTGTTTATTCACTTTCAAATGGTTAGCTTCTTTACCACATGGATGCCCTCAGCCTGTAGGGCACATGTTTAGCTTCGTGTTTAGCTAAACAAACGTGCTGTTGAATGCTTTGAGATGGAGCAAAACGGGCTGAGGACCCTTGTTCTGCTGCACTGTGGGTCTGACTCCGAAGTTTTCCGCTGGGCGTCATGGTGCAAAGAGTTAAAACCTCTTTACCGCAAGAGTTCACCTCAGCTTGCATCCAAACTGGGAAAGTACAAGAAATAAATAATCTTATCTGTCTTTGTTTTTTTTCCCTGGCATCACCTGATCTGTCAAGTGTGTCTTTAGTAGCTCTCTGCCAAGCTGACAGATCCCCCCCCATATCTGGATGGGTAGGGACAGACACCCCACCCCTCGGAAGATTCACTTCCAGTAACTGCTGAGGTGCGAGCAGAGAAGGAACAATAGAAGGCTGTCAAGCCCGACAGCCAGCCCTGGATGTACGAGCGCCGAGCTGACAGCAAGGGCCTCAGAGGGTAAACTGCTTTGCTGGAACTAATTAAACAGATGAAATTATTACATGAATATGCAGATGTTGTTTACATTTTACCATATGGTATTATTTCAGGTAATAACTCGCAGGAGAATCCCTTCCTCTCATCAAGAGGAAATGGGTTGAAAAGAAGGCCCCACGTGTCACCTTTCAGTTGCTAGGCAGGCACTGATAACACCCGTTCCCTGTCTGAGTGGTGGGGAGCGCGCAGCCTGGATCCCCGCGGCTCCTCGGGACCCAGCGGAGGCTCCCCTCCGAAGTGATGGGGGAGGGGCGGGGGGAGGGGCGGGGGGCTGCTTCAGCCGGACTGGGAGAGCTGCAGCGGCCACCCAGTCTGCAAGGCGCAAGGAGGAGCCCACAGACTCATCATCGCACACCACAGGATCTAGCGTTTCCTCCAAGACGTGGGAACGTGGCTGCAAAGCAAGGCCGCGGATTTGTCAACGAATACGTCCGAACCCAACCATCCACATGAGTCTCGCGCCCTCCAAAGGTGTGACCGTCGGAGGAGACGGTGCGCTTGGCCATGGAGGCTGAGCGCTCGCTGAGATACCCTATGGGAGAGCCGGTTCAGCAACCCCAAACAGAACCCATTCCCGCCACTTGACCCACCCTTCTTCCTTGTTCCTTCCATGTCTCTGGTGACGCATGAACATGGAGCCAGGGGCCAATCCAACTCCAACCTCTTCGGACCCCTTATCACCCACATCCAACTAATCACCCATCACCTGCACGTTTTGCCTCCCAAATGATCCTCCTATGTTCTCACCCCCTCCTCGTGTCCCAGCCCACGTGCCCCTCCTCAGTCCTCCAGCCTTTGTCACTGACCTACCTCAGCATCCTTCTTCCTACTTCCTCCTTTGCTCACTCTCCGCCATCCTCCTTCCACCCTTGGCTCCGAATCATTTCTAACATTCAAATTGGATCAGGCCTCTCTGCCTGGCTTATCGCTGTGGTCAGTCCCAAGCCAAACTCGCACACCTGCTCTACAAGGCGGTGCCTATTCTATATTCTCCCCATTTTAAATCTGTTTCAGTTTTCATACCAGGCTGTTTCCTGGGCTGTCCCTTTTACCTGGAACATTTCCCCACTCCCCTCCCCCCCTCCTCCTAGCTAACGGCTAATCATTCTTTTATGTTTGCGTTGGGATCCGTTGTAATGATTGTTATTATTTTAAAGAAAACATAACCATCTCATCTGCTCCCCCTAAAACCCTGCATTATTTACTCCTTTGAGATAATCGGGCCAAAGAGCCTTCTCTGAATTTATCCACACCTTTTCCATGCTCACATCAAACATATGCAAACATATATATACACATATAAAATCTTTTTTACAGGCTTGGGATCCCATTATTCATGCTACTCTGCAACTAGCTCATGTCACTTAACAATGTCATGGACATTATCTAGATCAAAAGATAGAAGTAGAACACATTCTTTTTAATGCTGCAAAATATTCCATGCTGCATGTACACCATCATTTACTAAACCATTTTGCTATTACTGAATATTCAGGACTCTTCCTTTTCTTTACCTTCTTTCTCCTTTCCTCTTATTTTTTCTTCCTTTGCAAGTAAAAGTAATACAATTACAAATTTTCTTGTATGTAAGTCCTTCCATACTGATGCCTTTATTTCAAAAGAAGAGGTTTCCCAAAGAGGGTCTGTGGAGTCTAAAGACACATGTGGTTTTAAATTTAATAGATATTTCCAGATTGCTTCCCAAAAATGTTGCAATAACCTATACTTCATTCAGCAATATACAAGAGTGCCCATTTGCCATCGTCCTTGATCAGTGTTATCTGTTACTACTTTTAATGTGATCTTTGTTGCTGTGTTCGTTTTGCCAATAAGAATGATAAAACTGTTGTATCTTGTTTTCCTCTGTGGTTCCTTCACTGTGAGAGAAGTTCAGCATCTTTTACTAAGTTTATGGTCTGCCAGGATTTCCTCTTCCTTGAAAGCTCTATGCTCATATCCATTGCCTATTTTTCTCTTCAGTTGTTTGTCTGTCTTACAAATTTGTAGGATTTTGTGGACCAGGTCTCTGTCTGTCCTATGCATTGCAACTTATCTTCCCAGGCTTGGTCTGTTTTCCTTTGGAGCTTCTTGGTTTCTTCAGTCTCTTGAGAAGGTCCTTTCCCATGCTAAGGTTATTCAAATAGTCATTGAATGTTTAATTAGTTTATTTTTAATACTTCCTTTATCTTTTGGAAAATTTTCTTGGCTCATTTCAATGTTTATTTTTCCATGTGAACTTCAAATTCCTCCTGTCACATTCCTTATTCATTCTCAAAAAAAGCGGTTGGAGTTCTAATTAGAATTGTAGCAAATTTATACACTCACTTGAGAAAGTCTGATAGTTAATGATAGTGTATAATAAATATATTGCTCACTATTCTTTCTAACTTGTCTCTTGTTTGTGACCGTCAATGTAATTTTGAAATTTTCTTCACTTAAATCCTATGACTTGTTAAATTTTTTTCTTGGAATTGTACTTTTTATTCTATTATTGTGAATTTCTTTTTTTAAATCTTTTCACTTTCAACTAATTATTTCTGTAATTGAGAAGCTATGAATATCCATATTCCTTATTAATTCTAATTATTCACTTTATCTTATTAATTCTAGTACATGGCAGTCAGTGGCTTCTCTTAGGTTTACCAAGTGTGCAATCATATCTTCTACCAATAAAGATAGTTTTCTTTTTCAATAAGCAATTTAGTTCGTTTTCTTGCTTTATTGCATAGCTAAAACTCCAAAGAATGTTAAATAATAGTGATGATAGTGGGACTTATGCATTGTATCTGAAATTAATTAAAAAATTAATAAGAAGTATTGATTTTAGTATTTCATCATTTAATATGGTGTTGATTGTTGGTTTTGAGATATAGATTTTTATTGTATTTAATTATATTATGCTACAAAGATTTTATTAGTAATAGCTTCCAAATTTTAGAAAATGCCTTTTTGACATTCATTGATTAAATAAATTCTGTTTGTTGATATAATTACTTATGTTGGTAAAAGTTCAAATGTTTATTTTTTTTATTTTTATTTTTTTAGTCATGGTATATTACACTGCTAAATTCAATTTAATGCATTTTTAAATTTATATTTTAAGCAAAATTGCACTGTCTTAAAAATTTTCAAATTAAGGTTTTTCTAGCTTCATGGCCTGAAATGAGACACTGGTTTAGATTGGCCCAAAGCCTTATGACTCCAAGTGTGGGTTTTAGATGGGTAACATTGACATCACCTGGGCACCTATTAAAACTACAAAATCTTATGCCTCCCCTCAACCTACTGAATTATAACAGTTTAACAAGATCCCCAAATGATTTGAACGTACATTAAAGTTTGAAAAGCACTGGTGTAAATAGCACAGTAGATTATCCACTTTTTTTTTTTTAAGATTTTATTTATTTATTTGACAGAGAGAGACAGCAAGAGAGGGAACACAAGCAGGGGGATTGGGAGAGGGAGAAGCAGGCTTCCCGCGGAGCAGGGAGCCCGACACGGGGCTCAATCCCGGAACCCCGGGATCATTACCTGAGCTGAAGGCAGACGCCCAACGACTGAGCCACCCTGGTGCCCTGATTATCCACTTTTTAAAAGTCTTATCACACTCAGCCAAAAACCATTTGGTCATGGCACTTATTTAAAAGTGGTAAATCATTGATTATCTTCCCAAATTGTTGAGTCATTTTCTACCTCTATCTTGAACCAAACTTGAATGTTATATTTTGCTAGGTAATCCTATGTTTCTTCTCACTTTTCCCTACAAATACATCAAGATACATACATGAAATCTTCAAGGATATCCTTCTAACATCTGCAGCCTTGCCCCAGTGCTTGTACCCCTCGTCCTTGAGCACTCTCTTCTTTCTCTGTCATCATACTTATCATATTTTATTATTATATCTTCTTTAACTGCCTTTTTCCTCTATCAAACCCAGGAAGGAAAGAGACCATGTCTATTTTGTTCATTTCCGTATGTCAGGCACCAAGCAAAGTGAGACACATAGTAGGTATTCAAGAAATATGCTGAGTTACAACTGGATGGCTGGATGGGTAGGTGGATGGATGGGTAAGCAGAGTGTTCTTAGAGGTAGTGACAGATACATGCTTATCTTTTTATCCTGTGTACATTTTAGAGTGCCAGAGGACACTCAAGTTGCCTTTTAAAATGTAAAGTGCTGGGCATCTGGGTGGCTCAGGTGGTTAAGCGACTGCCTTCGGCTCAGGTCATGATCCTGGAGTCCTGGGATCGAGTCCCGCGTCGGGCTCCCTGCTCAGTGGGGAGTCTGCTTCTCCCTCTCCCGCTCTCCCCCTCTTGTGCTCTCTCTCTCTCTCTCATTCTCTCTCAAATAAATAAATAAAATCTTTAAAAAATAAATAAATAAAATGTAAAGTGCTTTGTAAACTTTACACTGATATAATGACAGTGCTCGGGATATGATGATAAATAAAAAAGACATAGTCTCCAGAGAATCCTACTTACAATCCAGTAACTGATTTTGGTTTGTTTTAACTTGATTCATCATATAGTTTAACAGATTTTGGAACTCCTCTTGTGTCCTCAACTTTCACACCTACTTACGAAAATCCTCAGAAGCAGGAAATCGTTGCATAAAGGAATTGGTTTTTGGTTTTGTTTTTGTTTTTGTTTTTTTCAAAATCAGACAAAAATAATTTGCTGCCAGGGCTAGAAAATATGTATATGATAGTCAGGCTTGGCAAAATGATTTCAAGTAAAAATATATATATATATATCAAATATGAATGTGAAATAACAAAGCCAACTTCCTCACAGGATACCGCCCTAAAACCAAAGTCAATGCTGAGAGAATAATTGCCTAGAATGTGTTGAATGATATAGCAAGTGCATAGCTTCTGGAGACGCATGCATTGTGGGTCACCTTGAGGTACCGGAAAAGTTCTAGTTTCTGTATTTGAACATAATCTCATCTATTCCTTCTAGGCATTCCCCAGTTTATGGCCAGATTGTTTCCAAATGGTGGTTTTAAAATTGTTGTGTATAATTCATAATATTGCTCCTATGAGGGATGTGTTGGGATCCCAGGACAAACCACAGGAAGCTATTGGGTGAATACATAATGGAAACTTGGTGTTAAGAGGACCAGCCACGTAGTGCATCCAGGGACTGTTTTCTGATCATATGGGAGCCCAGAACAAATATTGAGGTAGACACCTGTATCAGTCAGGGTTCTCCAGAGAAACAAAACCGATAGGATACGTGTGTGTGTGCGTGTGCGTGCATGTGCATGTGTGTGTGTGTGTTTATTTTAAGGAACTGACTTCTAGGATTGTAAGGCTGGCAAATCTGATATCCACAGGGCAGCACAGTAGGCTAAAATTTCAGACAAAAGCTGAGGCTGTGGTCCTGAAGCCAAAATCTGTAGGATAGACAGCAAGCTGGAGACTCAGGTAGGGTTTCTAAATCGCATTCTAGAAACAGAATTCCTTTTTCTCTGGGAAACCTCAGGCTTTACTCTTCAGGCCTTGAAATGATTAGATGAGGCCCACCCACATGACAGAGGGCAGTCTTTTCTACATAAAACCAACAGACTGCAGATGGTAATCACTTCTACAAGACACCTTCAAAGCAACATCTACACTTCTATTTGAGCAAACGACTGGGCTCCGTAGTCTAGCCCACATGACAATTCAATTGAGACCTTCACACAGTGCCTGCCCATCCCACCAGGGCTTCTGGGCACTCCAAGCCTTCCTCCCAGGCTCGCTGTTCAAGCTGGTTCCCAGTTTCTCTTGGTCCTTACCCCCATAAACAAACTCATTTTTTTTTTTTTCAAAACTCAAACATTATGAAAAAAGCAATCTGGTTAGGTGAATTTATACTGTACAAGTGATAGTTAGAATTTCATGAATCAAAAGTAAAACGTTTTGGGGTGCCTGGGTGGCTTGGTCAGTTAAGTGTCTACCTTTGTTACAGGTCATGATCTCGGGGTCCTGGGATGGAGTCCCAAGTAGTCGGGAGTTCTGCTCAGCGGGGAGCCTGCTTCTCTCTCCCCTTATGCCCCTCCCCCAGTGCATACTCTCCCTCTCTTTCTTTCTCTCAAATAAGTGAAATCTTTAAAAAAATTAAAACTTTCTGCATTTTTGGAGTGGAGGAGGAGAAATGTGTAGGAATAACTCATACTAAACTAAGAGGTCACAAAACACGTTGTGGAGGAATCCACAGATGACAGAAGTGAGAAAAGGCTTGGTCTAGAACAATGGGTCAAGGGTTGAAAATATGACAAATTGGACAGTGCTTAACCCAGCTCCTCTCTGGCCAGGCCTCGCCACATGGGAGCAGTCTCAGTGTTGCCAGATTTTTTTTTTTACTTTTTCAAGAAAAGCTGGGACTCCAGATTTTTATGGGAAATTTCCCAATAAAGAAAACACTCTGCGGGCTGCCAATTTGAGACTCCTCCCCTAACTTTTTTCTTTGCTGTCTCTCTTTCTTTCCGGTAATTCTGCATTCTCACGTCATCTAAAAGTTCAGAGTTTCCACAGTGTGACTGCCAGCCCCAGTGGGAAGTCTGGGGAGAAGGAGAGGAGAGGAGGAAGATGGGAAGGGGCTTATACCTATGGCTCATTTGTCCCAAGCCGAGGGTTTCGAAGCTAGGAATTTTTTTTTAAGATTTTGCTTATTTATTTGACACACACACAGAGTGAGAAAGAAAGAGAGAGAGCACGCATAAGCAGGGGGAGCAACAGGGGGAGAGGGAGAAGCAGGCTCCATGCTAAGCAGGGAGCCCGACTTGGGACTCGATCCCAGGACCCTGGGACCATGACCTGAGCCAAAGGCAGACTTAACTGACTGCTGAGCCACCCAGGCACCCTTAGGATGTTTTTGAGGAGCCTTCCCCCACCCTGCAGGGTCTGGTGGACTTGGACACACCCATGGGGTTTATAAATCAAGCGTAAGAGTCAGTCATAAGATTTTATTCGTGTGAAAGTCCGCTGCACACCCCGGGAGTCGTGCAGTTCCTTCGGACAACAAAATTTAGGATCAGTGATGCCAGGGCTATTTCAGGACCACACCACAAGGCTCCCTAAACACAAGATCCTTGGAGAATAACCCATGATCCTAATCAGACTAACTTCTAGAAGGACGCTAAAAAGAGGAACCATCATCCACTTATTTCCTCATTTCTACAGGTAGAGGTGTTTCTATATCTCTGTATTTATGTTTACTCAGGAAAATACCCAAGCTCCTCAAGATGGGAAGGGTCTTAACAAGTCCCAAGGGAGCAGGAGACCGCCCACTCATCCCTTGCCCCATCCCCTGTGGTCTCATACCTGCCCCCCCCCCCCCGGGTATGGGGCCTAAGGCCATGCTTTCCTGCTCTTCAATCTGTGTGAGATTCACCCGAGGGCCTGTTAAGAATGCAGATGTAATTGTACCAGCTTGCATTCCCACCAACAGTGTAAGAGGGTTCCCCTTTCTCCACATCCTTGAGTGGTACATGCATACAATGGAATATTACTCAGCCATCAGAAAGGATGAATACCCACCATTTGCACTGACATGAATGGAACTGGAGGGGATTATGCTAAGTGAAGTAAGTCAAGCAGAGAAAGACAATCATCATATGATTTCACTCATATGTGGAACATAAGCAATAGCATGGAGGACCACAGGGGAAGGGAGGGAAACCTGAAGGGGGAGAAATCAGAGAGGGAGATGAATCATGAGAGACTCTGGGCTCCAGGAGACAAATTGAGGGTTTCAGAGGGGAGTGGGGGGGGGATGGAGTAACCGGGTGATGGGTATTAAGGAGGGCACGTGTGGTGATGAGCACTGGGTGTTATACGCAACTGATGAATCATTGAACACTACATCAGAAACTAATGATGTACTATACAGTGGTTAACTGAACTTAAAAAAAAAAAAGAATGCAGATGTAGGCTTCGTTCCAGAAAGCCCGATCCAATACATTTAAGGCATCTGCTTTCAAAAGAGCGTCCCAGGTGAAGTAAACTAAGGACAAAACGTTTCAAGAACACCACCCTCAGAGAAAGCAAGTAAGAGATTTCAGGAACTCTTCAGGGAGTCCCTTCTAAGCTGGAGACTCTACTTCCGTAGCCATGAATGATGATGCTTGGCAGTTTATCCAAGGGTCAAAAATAAACCATGTATATAAAACTCAAAGTTCTTACTTAGCTGGACCTGGTTGTCTTCTCTTAATTGAGAGGCCAGGGATGGACTTCCATAACAATTGGATTTCATACCTTCGGTCGGCTCTTCGGTGGGACTCTGAACACTTTTTTTAAAATGTCACGATGGGAACATTTGCCCTGGAATAGCCAATTATCCATAGTATGTCTGCTCGGTGGTCAAGCAGAGAAGTTCACACACTGTTGCTTATCTCTTTTCACACACCTAAATTCATTTTCTGAAGAATTGAAAAAGACTCACCTGGCCTTAAAATAAAAACAGTGATGCAGTATTTAAGTAGGATTTGAATTTAATCCCAAATCTATGTAGATAAGTGATTAAAACATATACTGTCCTTTATTTGCTACTTTAGGTAAACAACCACAGATATACCTACCGGGGGTTCAGCTGTTAGCGAAAATGCAGGAGAGCACAGTGTCTGTCTCCGAGGGATTTTTATGTGCCTGACAGTCAAACGCAATGTTTTGTGCAACAACTCTAGGTAAACTATTTGTTTACAATCTCAGAAACCCTTTGGCGTGTGCACTGCCCATGATCATCCTTCATTGGCTTATCAAAGAGGTTCCGGAATTAAAGGTCCTAAAATCCTGCTAAAATGAGAGATTTGGCGTATTTATGGAAAGAAAAGTATTTAAGGCAACTAAGATTAGCAACTTCCTGTATCTGGAAGGTATCGTTTTTTACCATGCTCTTCTGAATGTTTATACATTGCATGCCTGATGCAATAATTTATTAGATAACGGGCCCTTTCTATTCCTCGGCTGCGGCAACTGATAAAAAATGCCATTTTAAGGCATTAAAATTGGAGAATTAGAGAAATAAGCCTTGTCAATGCTTTCTGTTTTTTAAAAAGTCTTCATGCAGAGTTTCAACCTAAGGCATATTGGAATAATCTAGAATGGTGTTTTAAAACGTTAATAGTTTCAGAATGAAGGGGGGGAAATCGGAGGGGGAGAAGAACCATGAGAGATGATGGACTCTGAAAAACAAACTGAGGGTTCTAGAGGGGAGGGGGTGGGAGGATGGGTTAGCCTGGTGATGGGTATTGAGGAGGGCACGTTCTGCATGGAGCACTGGGTGTTATGCACAAACAATGAATCATGGAACACTATATCTAAAACTAATGATGTAATGTATGGGGATTAACATAACAAAAAAAAATTTAAAAAAAAGAAAAAAAAATAAAATAAAACGTTAATAGTTTCAGCCCCAACCCAGACCATGAAAACAAATATCCTGGGGCCAACTAGGTCATTTAAAACTCCCAGGAGAGCCTAGGGTGGCTGCAAGCCACCAGCAATCCTATACATCAAAAGTCATGCCAAGGGGTTGCCTCACAGGTAAAATCACCTTTGATATGATGCCCTTTCCATCGGCACCTCAATAGCTAAAAACCAGAATGGGACTGCTGATAGTTCTTCATACCAAACTCTGTGCCTCATTGAAATGTCCCAGTGAGGTTCCACAGTAAAACAGTAAGAGGGACTTCTGAGCTATAGCAGACAATTATATTTTTATTTAAATGGTATTTATTCTAGAGGCACCTGGGTGGCTCAGTCGGCTAAGCGGCTGTTTTCGGCTCAGGTCATGATCATGGGGTCCTGAGATCGAGTCCCAGGTTGGGCTTCCGGCTCAGCGGGGAGTCTGTTTCTCCCTCTGCCCCTCACCCCTGCTCCTGCACGCTCGTGTGCTCTCTCTCTCTCAAATAAATAAAATATTTTAAAAAACGATATTTATTTTAGGAATCATTTTGGGTTTTTTTGTATTTTTTATTTTTTTTAGAATAATGTTTTTTTATTTTTATTTTTTTAATTATGTTAGTAACCATACAGTATATCATTAGTTTTTGATGTAGTGTTCAATGATTCATTATTTGCATATAACACCCAGTGCCCATCACAACACGTGCCCTCCTTAATACCCATTACTGGGCTACCCCATCCCCCTCCCCTGTGAAACCCTTAGATTGTTTTTAGGGATCATTTTATTATTTTTTAAAGATTTTTTATTTATTTATTTGACAGAGAGAGACACTGCGAGAGAGGGAACACAGCAGGGGGAGTGGGAGAGGGAGAAGCAGGCTTCCCGCTGAGCAGGGAACCTGATGCGGGGCTCGATCCCAGGACCCTGGGATCATGACCTGAGCCAAAGTCAGACGCTTAACGACTGAGCCACCCAGACGCCCCAAGGGATCATTTTTAAATAAGGATACACAGGTTTAGTTTGAATCGGGGGCAAAGGGAGATCTGAGCAGACTCTCAGTTAAGCTCAATAAACGCAGTCTACTTTGTCTCTCATCCACCCGCCATTGTCTTGGAAAGCAGACTGGAGCAAGCAATGGCTATCACTTATTATTGGTTATTCATAACAGAGCTGGTCACTTAGAAAGCGCCCTTCATTAGTTTTCTGTATTAGTGTTTGCAGCTAGTTGTCTGTATTCATTGGTAAGCATCCGGTTGGACAGGTGGTTTTACCAGGGAATGGAGGACCACCACAGAAACTGGAACAGAAGCAGCCAGGTATATTTGTGTGAGCTGGCCACCTGATGTCCGCCTACCCCCGCCCCTTGCTTCCCACTCAGGTATAGTTAAGGTTTAGTGAGGATGATGATGGAAACAAAATAAGAAACAAACAAACAACAACAACAAAAATACTGCTGAATAAGCTGCCTTGGCATATTCATGTACTTCCTAGAGAACCCAGGCTATAAAATAAAATAAATCCGTCACTTCATCTCCAACTCAGAGCCTACACTGGTTCCTAAAGGAACCCCAGTCATAACAGGGTTTTTGTTTTTTATACTTTTTTCCCCTCTGGGTAAAATTACAACTACTTTTGCTCAGAAGTTCTCAAGATCTTTCATTTTGTTTAGTGTCACATTCTGAACACAATAAATTATAAACTATCTGAAAAATCTCCAGGTGTTTGCAAACTACAAGCCAGAGAACTGGTTGGGTCTTTTGTGCCTGTCTGGAACTGAAGCTCACTCTTCTAGCTCCTGGATTCTAATTTCCTCAGAGATCTGTGTAAGCCAAGAACTCTGGCAACTCCTGTCAAGGTGTGATCTGATCAAGTATGGGACCCCTGCAGGGAGATAGTTTTCTGTTCTAGCAAGAGCGAATATCCACGAAGAGGGGAAAATTCCAAGTCGATGGAGTGTAACACCCTTCTCATGGCGAATCTGCATGCAGGGTTCAGTAGCAGCCCAGACATCATCGCTCAGACCACGTTCTTCTGGGCTTTCTAGCACATCACCCGGTTATGCCCCATGGCATTCCCCTCCACCTACCATGTTTTGGTCCATTTATGTGATTACTCATTTAACTGTTGTCTCCCTTCCAAAGCATGGCAGAGAAATTAAAAGAGGAAACTTGTGTGTTCTGTTCACTGCCTTAGCCTCAGCCCCCATCACTATGTCAGGTGTCATAGCCACTCGATTAGCACCCATTGAAGGAACAAAGTAATAAGCAAAGGTGTAGGTGAGTGAGGTAACCAGACCAGGGAGGCCGTTGGTGGGGAGTTTTCCAGGCCCTCTGATGGGTACTGGTGTAGGGAGATGCTAGAGAATTTGGGGTCCACATGAGTCTAGACCAGACCCCGGAGGAAAGGAGGGAGCTAGAGAGGAGACACTCCAGACCCTTATGGGAACCAGTCAACAGCACGTGTGCAACCCTGATTTTGGAGAGTTTATTGTAGCCCATTCCCTGGGGATACAAAAATCAGTATCACAGGGCTCCTGCCAGGTCGGAGGTGGGGAGCCTCACTGACAGACCAAAGCACCATTTGGAAGATGCTAATGATAGTGAGCATCCCTATCATCATCACACCTCCTGTTTATTGAGCACTAACTATAGAACCGGGCACCAATCCAGGACCTGTACATGAATCAACTCACTGAATTCTCACAAAACCATATGAAGTTATCTCTGTTTTGCGGATTCAGAAACTGAAGTTACATCAATTGTCCAAGGTCACTAAATCAATAAATGATGGTAGGGAGGTAAAAGATGAAGTGATCGTAAAAAAAGAATAAAGTGAGAGACAGACAGAGACAGACAGACAGAGAGCCCTCCAACAAAACAGCCACTTAAAGAATGAGGTTTATTTTGCTCTGGGGTGGTAGTCTCAGGAGATAGGTAAGCAGCTGCTTCACGTGGCCACTCTGGTCCCCGAGTCCCTCCATCTCATCTCTGCTGTCCCCTGGTTGGAGCCAATGGAGGAAAAGGGGCATGTGAGAAGTTTTGAGTCCTGTCCTAGACATGGCACCACGACCCTCCCACCCACATATCAGTGGCCAGGATCTGGTCACTCCACACTCCGCGTCACAAGGAGGGCTGAGAAGCGCAGTTCTTCTCTAAAATATTGCATGCCCAGCTATGACTATATTCTTATAGAAAATGAGGGTGGATAGACTGGGGTGGACGGTAGCCATCTTTCCCACAGTGGAAGAACCGACACCCCCACCTGACCCCCAGGCAGCAAGACTAGTATGGGCAAATTAGTCTATCACGTTATCCAATGGAGAGGCAAGGGGTAAAGGCCAGATCAGAGAAGGTACAGAGAAAGATTGAAATTCTAAAATGGGCCAAGCAGAGACTTAATTAATGCATTACATGGTGATCACCGTCAATAATACTATATTACATATTTCAAAAATGTTAAGAGAATATATCTTAAATGTCCGGTCCACACACACACACACACACACAAAGAGATGATAATTATGTGATGTCATAAAGGTGTTAACGCTAAGGTGGTAATCACACTGCAATATATAAAGTTATCAAATCTACGGAGCACTCACTTTCCACTTAGGCAATATTTTATGTCAATTATTATCTAATTTATTTAAAAAAAAAAAAAGGGTTAAGCAAAATGAAAGCAGAACCTTCTTTGCCAAGAAGATATAGGAGGGTAAGGGTTTATACACGCCCAAGTGGTAACAACATGAACAAACGTAGAAAACATGCATTTCATTTGTGTATTGAAAAGTAACTGGTCTAGTGGGGATGGGGACAGGGGGTAGAAGGGGTGAGGGATGGTGCAGACTAAAACCATTTAGAGGCAAGATTGTGAATGACCTTGTATTCTATACTATGGAATTAATGGCAATGAATAACCAGGACATTTTTTAAGCACAAGCCAGGGTTGGGGATATGATTGTATCTCTTGTTAGATTGTCTGAGTCTGGGGTTATCTCCTGGAGGATGAAGCTGTAAACGTCCTCTCACCAACCCCTATAGAGAGAATCTTACCCACACTGGAAATCCTAAGTCAAGCTCAGCTCGGAGCCTCCTCGACCAGGTTCTCTCCCACCCAGGAGATCTGTATTTTTGTTTTTCTGCAGGAAAAGTTGGAAAGTATCTCATCCTAGATGGGAATTCTCTGCTCCCAGAGCATGAAAACACATGCCACCAAAAATCATAAAACGAATTTTGTTATAGGTTGGAAAGCCCCCCATACATTTAGGCACCAGTTCTCCTGATGGTTCTAGTTTAGGTGGATAGTGATGCTTGTTGACATTCCCTAGGCCAACGGCCGTGGGCAGTGGGGGGATTGAACCAGGAGCACGACAGTGCAACAGAAAAATATCTAAATGGGATCAGCTGATTTTCAGTCACTAAATCAACAAGGAGCTAGGATGGAAAAGTGGCACCATACACATGCATAGGAGGGAGCACATCATTGGAAGAAACACACACTATCCCAAAATGTTCCAGGTCATCTCACATACCATCTGAAACCTGAGATCCACACACGAGTTGGTATTGCAATGTGGTTCACTTCTCCAAAACAAATTCTTGAGCAATTTTATTAAAATGATATTTTAAAATTGTGTGCATAGTTACAGTTGTTTCTGAGAAATGCTTATCTAGAATTTCTTTTTTTATTTTTAAATTATGTTTATTTATTATTTATTTTATATATTATTTATTATTTTTGTCATACCCAGAATTCACTCTTGAAGTTTCAGTTAGTGCCTATTCTTGGATAAGCCTCTTAAAATAGGGGGTCTTCATATTCTGTGCATCACGGATATTTCTGAAAACAGAAGGACAGCCGGAATGTACACACATGGTTTTGTGAGACTTCTTGGAAATGGGGTCTATGGTCATTAATGAAGAACCTCACTCGTGAGAATCAAACCCATGTCTGATCACAAAGGGAAGACTGGCCTTTACTTGGGGTGTGTTAGAGCCCCAAACAGTGGTCCAGGGCCCTGGGTTCATCATTTCCAAGAACTTCCAAGATCCCAGAGCTGAAAGAAGAGTGTTCAGGGTCGCAGGAGTTGGCTTTCTGGGAAAGGAGAAACAACTGTAAAGACAGGTCCCTGGACATCATGGAAAACAAGCATAAGCCACATTTCTTGGAAAAGATATTTGGCAGGAAGAGAGAAACTTCTCTGCATCTCCAATCCCTAGTGGTAATTCAGATCAGATTGGTAGCGATTTCTATTTCTTTTCTAATTTCTAATTCTACATTCTAACATGTAGGGCCACCTGGGTGGCTCAGTTCGTTAAGCCTCCGATTCTTGATTATCACTCAGGTCATAATCTCAGGGTCATGAGATCAAGCCTCATGTCGGGCTCTGTCCTGTGTGTGGAGCCTACTTAAGATTCTCTCTCTCCCTCTCCCTATTTCCCTCCCCCTACTCGTACATGCCCTCTCTCTCTCTAAGAAAAATAAATGAATAACCAATGTATTGGTACTAATTTTATATTACTGATGAATATGACATTTAGTCTTCAAGTCACAAGTTCTAATGGTCTTCCACTGGTTTTGTTATGCAAATCCCCATACCAGTTTGCAGATAGGTAATAATTACATGGCTGTCTAAAGAATGCCACAGTTTAAACAAGTTCATTGCCATTCGTATCTCTCCTCAGATAAACACTTTTAGGAGTCACTACTCATGTTAGAATTTAAAAATGCTTCTAGTTTCATGGGACAGTTCCTCTGTTTTGAAAGCAATAGAATGTTTGCTGGATTTCTAGTAACTAGATTCTGTTTTGACGACTTAATCCTTCGGATTTTACAGGCCATTCTTTTCTGGTTAGAGTCCCAAATCTGATTCTGGAAGGTCCTTAACTTCACATACGAGGAAAGGAGTTCAAAACTGATCTGCTTCTGATACATCCAAGGTTCATTTGATATGGGGAAACCAGACACGTAAACCAGCATTGTTCCGAATTACACGTTTATCTCCAGGAAAGCCGCAGTGAGAAACTCATGCCAAACCTGACCCAGCCATACTGAATTTCATGGTGGGAGCTCCAGTTAAGAAAAGAGTCAAAGGTTCCCTGGCTTCTCACCAATCTCTCAACTAACAAATATACGGACTGGTTTAATATACATGTGAAACAGACGCTACATTTTACACTCACAGTTTTTCTCGGGAAAAGAATTCAGTGAGTGTTTTCTTCAGTTCTAAAGCATTTTTTTTTCCCAATAGGGATACAGAGCTCCTCCTGAAAGTGAACAATATTTTAAATTAATTAGATACATAGTTTACTTCCAGAGTGAAGAAGGCAGCTGCTGTATTTTACAAACTTCTTACCCACGTAGAGATCTCGTACGTATCTCCAGTGTTATTAGGTCACTTGGCTGTTTTAGCGAACAAGGTACTTTCCCAGCCTTTGCAGCAGGATAGAATGCTTCTCATCTTGGAATGGTTTCTATCACTCTCCACAGGTTTATTAAGTACCCATGCATCAAGCACAGGGGTGTAGCAGACAAGAGGCAGAGAATAAGCCTCAGGGAACTCACAGCCTGCCTGCAAAGACAGATCACAAATGAGTTGTAACAGTAAGGTGGTGCAATGAGTGTCATCCTTGGAAAGGCACTTCTCACAATAGGACATCTCCCCATTGGGCAGAGCTGTGGTGGTCTTTCTCCAACACACAGAAAGATTCTGAGACAGCTCTTTGAATTGTTTGGATTTTGTATGTCTAGACCCACCTCTGAGCAATCTGCATACAGGAGATAATATGGCATTAGACTATAGGGCTCAGACCCTGGCTCTGCCTCTTTCCAACTATGTGACCATGGCCAAGTTACTTAACTTCTCTGTGATTCAGTTTTCACATCTGTAAAATGGGCCTAATAAAAATACCTATTTCATAAGACTGGTCGTCAAAGTTAATATATGTAAGGAGTTTAAAGGAATGCCTAGCTCACAATAAGTTTTAGATATTTTTCTACTATATAAATGTGTTCAATGAATGAATGGATTTAGAATTTTTTCTTGTGATCCAAGTAGGATTCACTATAATGAGTCACATTATAGTGAGCCTGGGTGGCTCAGTCGGTTAAGCGTCTACCTTGAGCTCAGGGCCTGATCTCAGAGTCCTGGGATCCAGCCCTGGGTTGGGCTCCTTGCTCAGAGCGGAGTCTGCTTCTCCTGCTCCCTCTGCCCCTACCCGACTTGTGTGCGCCTCTCTCTCCCTCTCTCAAATAAATAAATAAAATCTTTAAAAAAAAAAAAGGACAATAATGAAATACATTATTTCACTTCTAAGAACAACCCCATCAGGAAAGAATTATTGTCCCCATTTTACGGGTTTTATGGATCTGGAAACCGAGTCTCCATAAGGCTTGGGAACTCTGCACGCAGTTACAGAGCTAGTGAGTGCTGGAGTTGGGATTCAAACCCAAGTCTGGTCCGCCCAGAAAATGCCCTTGCTGTTCCTGCATGAAAACACCTTGCAAAAGGTCAGAGAGAGAAATTAGAGGCACAGTCAGGATCCAAAATCTCTGCGGTGACCGTCAAGACCATGGCTCTGTGACTCCACTCAGACTAAGCACTCTGTTTTCCCACCTTAAATTCCCTGCTCTCCTTGTAAATAACCCTGTTTGCTGATCAAGCAATAGTATCTGTCTGTAGATGATTCAGCCAAGAAGATTTGGAATTTTGATTCATTTCTGGAAATACACAGTCATGAATAAGTCACAATCTCATTAACTCTCCTGCTTGCCTTCCAAGCTTGGCTTTTCAAAATCAGAGAGCATTAGAGCTTAAAATAATGCCTCATGATTGACTCAGAATAGATCGTTTTATGCCTGCACTGTAACTTCAGGAAACGATGATTAAAATAATCCACAATGGAAACACGATAACCGGAACTACTCTTTCTTCTTCTTGTTTTTTGTTTTAGTGAGAAACTCCTGATACATAAAAATATAAAGTTATAACTGTTTTTTAAATATTATTATATAAATTATAATTATTATTTTATATTTTATTATTTATTTTTATTAATAATTATTTTATATCATTAAATCATGTTATTATATAATTATATAACTCGTAATATAATATGTTTTTTAAATCATATTATTATGTAATTTAGAAGCCAAATGGGAAACTTGAAATCCAAGGGTGATTTGTTCATTGTTCTGTAGTTTGTTGTTAGTTTAGGGATGGAGGTGTATTTGGGAGAGAGATGTTAAAATAATTGTGTCATTGGCTTCAATTCTGAACTAAAAAATAAACTCTGATCATAGCTCTATTTCTGGGCTGCTCAGAGCAGGAAATAAATTTTAGGAAATTGGGCAAGTTAAGAATTAGCCTGTGGGTGCCTTTTCTTTCAAATCTGCACATCAAGGAAATACTGGAATATGTTAGGAATGCCAGACACATTTTTTAATTGAGTACATGAATGAATGCAGGCTCCAGAACAACTAATAAACCCAGAATTTACACAGTAACACTTTTAGTATATGTTGTAGCTTGATCTTATTTTAGAACATGTTTTAAGATATATTTTGCTATATTGCAAGTATAAAGGAAACGTGCCTATGAGCCTTCTCTAAGGCACTATTTTTCTCATGCTTCAACTGTTAGCAGAACAGATGAGGTAGATTAATTACAGTTTTTTCAAGCACAAAAATAAATTTATTAAACATAGCTTTAGAATTGGTAACATTTTGGCATCTTCACGTTTTGGATCTCTATGGTTATTTCTCTGTGTAGACAAATGAATGGAGAAATCCGCATCCATAGGGCCAGCATTTTGAAAGAGAACATTTCTAACGGCATGTGAGATTTTGCACCTGTAATTATTTTGGGGTACAAAATTGGCTACACCAATAATTGCTCCTATAAACAGCTAATTGTAGCTGCCGTTAGCCACTTGTGGGTGTAATTAGCTGCTTGCCCTTAATCTTCATGGAATGCCCAATTCTCCCTGTAATTAGTCAATTGTAGATGCTGTTACTTTCACAAGAGAGGAAAGACTGGATTATCTTCCTTAAAAATTGATATATCAAATCTTTACATTTAAATCTCAGTTTATGGAAAGTGTGGAGAGAAATGATTATGCTCGTAAAATGGATTAGAGATAGTTTTAGTCTCCCTGCCTGTACCTTAGAGACTGCATGTCCAACAGATGCTACGGGGACACCTTTACCACAAAATCTATTATTTTCATCTATGTATTGTTAGCTGGCATTATTATTTTTTATTTTTTAATAATTGTACTCCTACTGGAAATGTGCATAAAATATTTAAGGTATCTCTGGGTGCTTACATAACAAAATCCTGTTACAAAGGGTCCCAACTTTCAGGAAGTCTGTTTATACCACAGGCTTACGAAGCTTAATCAATTTAGAGGCGGAACATCCGAAAGTCTGAATTAAAACTTCAGCTCTCATTTGCCAACGGAGTGGCTGTGGGTGTGCTATTTAACTTCGTTAGCCTCAATATTCCCCTCCATAAAGTGGGGACAATGACTCTTCTGCTTGTCTAGGTGGCCATGAGAATTGCGTAACCTTCCTGAGCATTTGAGAAATATTTCTTACTGCAGCAAGTGCAATTCAGTTCTTCATGCTGATTGCAAAGCATAGCATCTTTTCTCACTATAACGCTGAAATGCAGTTTTGCTATTTGCTCCAAAAATGGGGGAGCTACCATAAAAGATAAAGAAGTTCTCCCTAGCCATTACTTGTTTCCTCTTCTGTGAATTTTTAGAACAGTAGTATTTTCTTTTCTTTTTTTTTTCTTTTTTTTTTTTTTTAAAGCACAAAGATTTTCAAATGGCAAATTCTAGTAGAGTCGAAATCATTTTAAGCTATTATCCTGACATGATGGTTGTACACACACACACACACATATATATATATATATTCTATATTGTGATACATTGTATATATAAATACAAACTTGTATTATGTGAGTAGCATCACTCTCTGAAGTTACAAAGGATTCTCAGAATTCTAACCCTTGGAGCATCTTTGTGAGCCAAATCCTCCTCCCAAGGAAGGGATAGGGTAGGATGTGGAGAACCTTCCTGGACGTTAAGCCATGGGGCTGACAAAGAACCCCAGGCTTCGTCCAAGTGTAGCCTGTTGTAGCTTTTCCCCATTGTTTAATTCTGGGAAGAAAACTCTAAAGTGTTCTACCACTCTTGGGATCATTTGAATCTTAGCTTTAAACTATACCATTTCTGGTTTGGGCATAAATCATCCCCTGCACAAAAGATTTATATAATATATATATATATATATAATATCCTGATTATCATATGACTGTTTGCATGTCTGTACATGTAAGAGTGTGTGTGTGTGTGTGTGTGTGTGTGTGTGTATCTGTGTGGATGTGTGAGTGAATAATGTTGTCATAAAATACACTGGAAGCCTTGGGAGCTTGAAGCAATATCTTTCTCCACTAAACTGCTTTATTACTGTCATTCCCTCCCTCCTGGGCATGCAGTCAGCTGAGACTAGGCCAAATTGGCAGTCATTTTCAGAGAGCCTGGCAGGCCCGTGATCTCTGGGAGTCCCCGGCCGGCGTCTCTCTCTCTCTCTCTCTCAACCAGCCCTTCCAAGGGACAGTAGCATCTCTGGCTCCTGGGTTGTAGTTTGCCAGGGCGGGGTCAGGAGTCAGGACCAATATCAATTTTGATCTTCAAGTCACACTGTCAAGGCCTTCTCCAACTCCTGTGGTATTTTTGTAGTGACGGCTCTTTCTGCCTCCCCTCCTGATTCTCTGGCTTCAACGAGTTGCATGCCAGGATCTTTATGAGTGGCTGGAAGGAAGGGTCCCTTCGGTGACCAAGGGGTTAAATTGATAACAGAGTTTTTCTTAAAAAAAAAATAATTTGGGGAGATGTGTTGACTGTTGATAAGCAGACCTAAAATAATAACAGCAGAGGCTGCTTATCACGAGCAAGCAATAGTCCTATGACAATGTTCCAGCTGATGAAAAAAATGGGAACAAAAATTAATAGTGACAGTACTCGTAGAAACAAGCCATAAATTCGATACTAAGTCATAAAATACAGACTAACCCAATAAACACATGCTACTGTTATTATATTAATATTGTTAAAAATATCATAACATTTTAAAAATGGAATGGAGGTAGAAAAGCACTTTTTTTTTTTTTTAGTGGTGATTTTCACTCAGTGTGGCTTAGAGGCAGAGGATCTGTTGTTTTTTAGTTTTTTTGTTTTTTTGTTTTAAGCTAAAACCACTAAAACTCTAACTTAGCGCAGTGAAGAACCTGACTTCAGAAACAGAACATGTGCAAGGTGATCACATCTCTACATTCTACAAAGACGGGATGGGAGAGGGAAATGATATTTGTTGAAGGCTCTTGTATGAGCCAAGCATTTTGCATCTGTAATGTCAATTAATCATCCAAAGAACATTTCCAGGAGGACTTGCTCTTCACAGTTTGGAACAAGGAGAACCAAGAACAGCGAAGTGAGTTGTCCGAACATCCAAATGCAAGGCGGCCTGGCTCCACACTGGGGTTTGTAAATCAGATGCAGCTGGGGCCGGAGCCGAACTATAGAGGGGACACAAAGAGAGGTGGTCTTCTCTGCCCCCTGAGAATGCAGGACCCATCTGAGGAAGGCTGCTGTGGTTCAGAGCCAGCTGATGGTGGCCATCGTCAGACTGGTTGATTTTTTCCAAAGCAGCCAAAAACCCACATGGACATGTGCATTTTCGCTATTAGCACAACGGAATCGGGCCATGGACCCCAGCTAGCCAGAGGGCCGAAATCTGCGAGTCTGTGCCCAGGAGCCGGTCTTCTCTCCCCTACTTTACCCTTTCCCTACAAAGAAAATCAATCCAAACAAAAAATAATTTTTTGAGAATATCTGATTAATGCCTGTTTCACTTTGGATATTTATCCTTCAAGAAACCGTTTCATTCCAGACAATGGGGCATGATATTATAATCTTTTTCCTTCAAGTGTTGTTTTTTTTTTTTCTTCCTTAAAAGTCCTGAATCACATTACAAATACCAATTGCAGATCAGCAAGGGGTACAGTCTCATGTCACTGAGAGTTGGTTTAACCTGTTTCTTATCATTGGAGCCTTATCACCTTCTTAGGAATTTGTGCCAATCGCTTGACTTTCAAAGCCCAAAAGACCAATAATGAAATGACACGCTTCTTCCCAGGAATAGAAGACTTTAGCATTCCTATTTTAATCTGGAGAAACAGACAAAAGGAGATCATTTGACTAAATCAAGTTCACACGACTTGCCAGACATATACACAAAACTATCCTAACACTCCTGCTCTGGTTTCTGGTTTTCTGGAAATGAATTTGATGGTGACCTCTGAACGCACCTGCCGAGGCTGGTTATAGAAACCGCCTTTGGTATCCGGAGTCCGTTCTTTGCCTTGCTTGAATCTGACCAACATGATACAAAATGGAATGTTTCTCTAAGTTGCAGGAAATCATATAGGATTCACCAAGAATCATTTTTCTAATATTTTTAATCTCCACGTGGCCAGCCTTGTAAATAACAGAAATGAGTGCTCTACCAGCAACCATTTCTGGTTGTTGCCCACCCCACCCCCCGCCTTTATTCCAGCCCTCTGTGTGATAAGCTTTCATTCTCGACAGGACATCAGAACTTGACTTAATAGGGCAGCAGGGGTAAAATCGCCAGCTCTTTACATGTAGGGAATCCTGAGGTACATACAAGCCTCGTTCTAAGATGTGATAACGTAATCTAAAGCCAGGCCCAGCCTGTCACTTCGGGTCTAAAGGGATTTGATTCAGTGTCACAACCTTTGCCTCCCGAGGTCACTTTCTGTTCTTGCTTTTCTTATAACAAAAGGCGGGGGGTGGGGGGAGGGGTGACTACGGTGTGTGTGTGCATGTGTGTGTGTGTGCATATGTGTGGGTGCGTGCACATACACACGTGTTTTTTTCAAGCCTTGTGAATTCCTCAGCTGCTGCTCGTTGAGCACAGGGCCTTTATTTCGGCCTCCTGAAACATTTTCATTAGACAGAGGCCTCTGAAGTATGCTCGAAACGTGGATTGTGCAACTAAAAATCTTAGGCCTCTCCAGAAGCAGCCTGATTGAAATCAGCACTGTGTCAAGCCCTGTCATATCTCAGAAAAGACATAAAACACACGGAAACATCAATAAGCAACAAGCTTCTGACAGCTCTGAGACATTCCAGCTGACAAGAAGAGAAAGGGGGTGAGGTTAGGGCTCAGGGGGGATATTTAAAATGCCTAACAGCCAGCCGAAGTGTTGGCAGGCTTCAGGGAGGCCGGGAGAAGACAAGATAAAGTCTATCAGGTTATCACCTGGTTCGAGGTGGATTCCTCCTTGCAAGGCCACCGAGATGAGACAATAACACACTGCTCGCTCTCTCCCCCACCCCCCTTTATTTTTAAATGTTTCCAAGAATCACGCTGCATTTATAGTGTTGCCCAGACAACGTTGGTGCAAGAAAAGATTAAAAAAAAAATGTTAAAAAGGAGAAATCTGTGAGTTAGAGAATTCTGCTTCTAGCCACAATGTACAGAAATCAAAAAGGATTAACAAGGTTTTTTTTTTTCATTTAATTTCCTGTACACCAGAAGCTTTTGTTAAGAGATCAGAGATATTGCTATTTATTGAATTTTTAATATGATCTTTATTAAAAGGCAGCACACATGTTTGGTTTTCTCTCTCTCTCTCTTTTTAACATGCATGTTTTAAAAAATCAAAGGCCAGGAATGAACCATGGTTGTTTGATTTCAGTGCTTTTATAATATGTGTGAGGATTCAGATATAGGACAGATTTAATATTTTAAAAAGAAAACAGACAAATGGCCCTCTACTCTTTTTTCATGGTTCTTGGTCTTACAAGGCAAGAATTGGTCATTATGTAGTAATCCTTCAAGTATTTTGGCCAGCCGGGAGACTTTTGATAAATGTCTTCTAGGCCAGTATGCTCAATTACAACAAGATAAATGCAAACAAGAGCAGTAATTTGGGCTCAGATTTATCCCTCTCCGTGGGCTCTGTAGGGCACATGTTTTCTTATGTGAGGACTCCTGGTTGCTTTTCCAAGAGAGCTCTCTCTATTAAAAAGGATTAAATGCATCTGTGGGGGATGAGAATTGGTAAACTTGGATTCTAGAGTCATAGGTTACAGATTCAAAAGGAGGGGCTGAGACATCACCATCAGCTTGAAGGCCGAGTTAGTCTTTTAGGTTCTAGAGCAGATTTCTGTAGACCTCCACCGTGTGTGCACCCTCAGCTTTTTCCACACTCAAATCTTACTCATTTTGTGTCAGTTGTTTCATGCTCGTTTGTGTCTTCGTGTAAAACCAGCCAACCTCAAAAACCATAAAAGAGAGGGATGCAGGAAATGACGTCATGGCAGAAGATCAGATAGTCCAAGGTCGTGGTTCAAGTCACGTGGGCAATATTCCTGATATTAATCACCTTCAGTTTTTCATCTATGAAATGAAGGTAAGGATACCGGGGGTTGTTGCCGGGGCAAAATGAGATATCGTATGTAAACCTGCCTCGCACAGTATACGACGCTGTTCATTTTTGTCATCATTTTAGTAAAAGCCAAAGGAAGAGAAAACAGTCCAATACTGAAGACAAGGAAATGAATGATAAACACTTAGGCTACAGTTAGCAACTGCTGTTGGACAAAAATGGACCGATGAGCCTAGCATCTGGATGGCCAGGCGGGGTGAGTCCCCGGGTACACTTCCAACCATGAAGCTCGGTCAACAGTTGACGCACAAAGCAGAATCCACGTTATTATGAATGACCCATCATAATAAGAGGGCAGAATGAAACCTGCTTACCAGTGTCTACCGGCTCCCTTTATAGGTATTATGTTTTCTGGCTCTTACAATAGTCTTATGAGAAAGCAACTATTTTTAGCCCCATTTTACAGATAAAAAATTCAGATGCAAAAATTTGGAGCTGCTCCCCAGTATCTTATACCACAAGTGTTTTGTTTTGTTAAAAGTACATCTTTGTACTTTCTCTTGTCAGGCAATGAATCGTGGAGGTATTAGAAACCTAGGAGGAGGGGCACCTGGGTGGCTTAGTTGGTGAAGCGTCTGCCTTCAGCTCAGGTCATGCTCCCAGGGTCCTGAGGTCAAGCCCCAGGTCCGGCTCTCTGCTCAGCGGGGAGCCTGCTTCTCCCTCTCCCTCTGCCGCTTCCCCTGCTTGTGCTTGCTGCTCGCGCTGTCAAATAAATAAATAAATAAATAAATAAATAAATAAATAAATAAAATCTAAAAAAAAGACAGAAAATAAACCCAGGAGGAAGCCATACCTTGCCCCAATGTCAGAGGAAAAAGAGGAAACCGGCCAGAGCAGGGTCTGAGCCACGAATTCCCATGGCTGATAGTGGGTGGAGCCTTCCATACCAACTTGGCCCTGCCCCTAAGGGGGCTGAGAGTCCCTGCTGTCTTGGTTCCTCCAACCTGGAAGGCTCTTCCTTGTTTTGCGGACCAAATCACAGCCAAACTTTAGCCTGCATTATGAGAAACTAGACACCGGCAGTTGGGTCCTTCCTTCGCGCCCACACGCTCTCTTTGTTGCTTCGGTTTCTGAGCCTGTAGAAGTTGATATGCTGGCCAGTTTGCAACCTCGATGGACCCTGTGTGAACTGGCTCAGGGCAATTATCTGCAGGTTAATAGCTGCTTACACGTTTTTGCCACACAAATCTACACTCGAAATCCTGCTATCTGATCATTTAATGGGTGACCAGCAGAAAGCCCAACTCAAGCTCCGTTTATGTCGGAATGAACATAGCGTGACGTTTGAGTTCACTGAGTGAGGCCCTGTGGTCATTCACGTATGAACATCCATCGGACGTTCGGATCGGAAGCAACATCCACGACAAAATGAAAGTTGAATAACTAAAAGTTTTTGGTTTTGCGGGCCCTCTTGCCCTATTAATACACTAAAGCATCCCCGAATAAGAAAATATTTAAAGTAATACGTGTGACTCATAAATGATATGATATATATTTCAGGATTTTTAAAATGCCTATCATTCATTCTTTCATTAAAAACAAAAAAAATCAATTTGATGAGCACCTACTATGTGTTGGGGACCCTGCTGGTTGCTGGAATTTACCAATCACCTCTCTATAGTCAGTGCATGGTGTTTATTGGCACAAAATTTCTATTAAGGTGTATTATGTGGCTTATAAAAAACTGGTTTGAAGCAGGTGATTTTCTCATAATGACACGTACTTGATAATCCCCAGTGTTCACATTTTAAGCTCATGGACAAATAATCACTCAGTTTCTTAAGTTCCATAAAGAGGTTTCTTCCAATGTCAGAGGAAATGAGGAATCTACATAGAAATAGAAGTTGTAGGGAGCTTGATTTTTAATATGCAGAAAACATCATTCTGGAGAAAATTATAGTTGCCAATACTTTCCAAGGGGAAGGGAACTAGTGAGATAGAGAATCCAGAAAGAAGCTGCCTTTCTGTACTATCCGAGCAATAATTTCAGATGCTAAACATATTAAGCGCTTCCCATGACTTTTCATTATACTATAACATTTAATGATCATTTTTGATGTCTTAAGTGTTGATTATAACGGTTAACACCCTTTTCTCTGGATTTTGATAAATGTACATTTGCCTATCATCATGCTGGAACAGTAAATGTCTATTTCAATGTCTGATAAAGCATGTTCCATTTAACGGCTGAGTAAGGAAACGAAATCTAGGAAACTTGGTGGTAAATATTACAGATCAAATAATTTAGTTACAATGGACACTCCAGAAAGTGTCCATGAACATTAGGCACTTTCTCTTCTTTATTTAGCTCTGCTGATTTTGCTCTGGATGTGACAGGGATACATTTTGCCCATGAGAAGTATTTATTGCTTTCATATTTGGAAGACTGGTGACTTTTGTACCTTCCATGAAAGGAAGCTCAAATACGAAATTCACCCTTCAGAATACAAATAGTTACCTTGTCTTAATAATTGTCTTACCCTCTTTCTACTTGTCTGGAAACTTCTAGGGTATGCCATACCAGATTTATGGTCTCTAAACCTTGTTTTTTTTTTTTTTTTTTTTTTTTCTATACCTTGTTTCTATCACAGTGGGTGATCCTTGGTAGAATCTCCATGATTACATTCAACAATTCAATACTTTCAGCATCAAATATTCAGTATTAAACGGAGCTGGACTCAAAAAAGTGTGGGAGAATTATAATGTAGAGGTCAAGGCTTGGACTTCAGAACAGATCTGCTTTGAAATTCAGGAAAAATCCAGTCTCTGTTGTGATACCTGGATTAGATCCTGACTTTCTCTTCGAGCCTCAGTTTCCCCATCTGCAAACAGGGAATGATATTAATTATTGTAAAGGTTAAAATAACTCAGTTAAAGTGCTTAGCATAAAATGAGTGCCCAATTAACAGCAATCATTATTAAATAACATTTCCAATATTGCTTTAGATAACTGAGTTTGAATAGATGTTCTTGATTTAGGGTACCTTTTAAAAACATTCTCAAATCCCCACTCTGGAAATAACATCGCCCTTTTCTTCAACCAGACTACATTTAGTATCCATTCTAGGAGTATAACTAATCAGTTATCTGGATCGTGACACAGTGTGGCAATTAGTATACCCTAAGAATTTTCCTTCTAGAAATTAAGTAGAATGTTTATTTTCTGAACTCTGCTTTTTTCCCCAACATTCATATATTTTAGTTACTAATTTCATTAAATCATAAAATGTTTGAAGGGTCACAATAACGGCTAAAACTATGCAATTAATACTCATTCTTCTACTCAGGTTATTCATTTCTGGATACCTGATGATTAAACTCGCCATAAGATATTTAAGTAGAAACAAATTATTGCTTTTTTATTCCAAAAGAAAATAGACCATCAAGCTCAGAGTCTTTCATGGATGCTATTCGCATGCCCTTTTTTTGTCTGTTTTCAAAACATTTAAATACTCCTGGTATAGGAATCAGCCGGTGAGTGTTAGTGGGAAGAATTGTAAAGTAAATGCAAATACCCAATAGAATGAGTACAAGCAAAGTTTGTTTGTTTGTTTGGGGGGCTGGTGGGGGGTTCCTCTGGACTGATATCTATTATGAAGACTCTCAAAAAGCTTGCTAATCTAAACCTTCTCATCTACAGTATCCTCAGTGGTAAGCTAGAGTAATACCGGAGGCTAAATTCATGGTACTGACATGATATTGATTTCCCGGCTCCTCCTATTTGGGGAATAAATGCTAGTGTCTTCGGTAGGTATTTTCCACACAGGCATACGGCAGACAACTACTGCAGACCACTTCTCCAGGGGACTGTTCTAAAATAGACACCTCTGAAAAATATAAGCCACTAAGTAGATTTCTACTTTTGTTTAACAAACGTACATTTTTAAAAGCACCCCCTCCCCGATAAAAACACTCTTCAACTTTTCTATTTTTTGTATCCGATGTAAAATGGGTATAATAATAACAACATCTTGGGGGCGCCTAGGTGGCTCAGTCAGTTAAGCATCTGCCTTCGGCTCAGGTCATGATCCCGGGGTCCTGGGATCGAGTCCCGCATCAGGCTCCTTGCTCTGTGGGGAGCCTGCTTCTCCCTTTCCTCCCCACTTGTGCTCTCTCTCACTATCTCTGTCTCTCTCTCTCAAATAAATAAATAAAATCTAAAAAAAAATAATAATAATAAATAAATAAATAAATAAAAATTTAAAAAAATAACAACATCTATATCTCAAGGACTTTTGCGAGGTTAAATTAAAATAATCCTTACAAACTACTTATTCCACACCTCACCCATAGTAAGCACTCTGTAAATGTTTTCTGTTTTTAAATGGTAACATTTTATTATGATAAACCTAAATATCTAATTCTAGAGAGTAATAATACATTTGTTTGGTAAATACATCATAGACAATAACACTGATGTAGACTTCTGGTTAGTTTTTAAGAGTACATAAATTTTAAGTCCACTTAAAGCTCTTATCTAATTATCATTGCGTAGTATACAGTTAATATTGGCCAAAAGGCTTATAAAATTCTGCCCCAGAAAAAAAAAAATCTCTCTGATGTTCATACACTTATGTAAAAATCAGAGAGATTGGGAAAATGATTGACACCTGGATTACTAACCCATTTTCATCATTATTTTCAAATGATGATCAGAGATATAAGATAAAAAAGCAACTCATAACTTCCTACAGGAATGAGGACAGTGAAAATGATCTCAAATTATTACAGCATATGAGCATATATTCACGCTGATCACTTATTAGAAGCACTACTTGGAAACAAACAAACCACGAGGAACTGAATCTTTAATCTCAATTTTTTATTAAAGGACGTTATGACCTAAAATTTGTATTCATCCATACGGTATTGAAGGCAAGAGAATGGAAAAGGAAATGTTGAATTATGTCTGCTTTTTAACCCACATGTCCAAATGGGGAATGTTTATGATTCTACAGGAAGGGGTACCGAGTGAATGATGCAACAGAGCTGTGCAAACTAACTCGCTTTCTGGACATTTTATTTGCTATAGTAGTTACCATTTAAATTTATACTTTATTCTCTAAAGAATTAATTTCTAACAAAAAAAAAATTAAAACAGACCATCCAAGCAAAAAGAGAATCTTGTTATAATGGATCAAAAAGAGTAAAATTGGAAAAAAGCAGACAAATCCAAAAGCGGGGATGGGGAGGACATTCTGCAGACAAACTGGCTCATTCTCTCTAAAAAGTTACAGTCCGGAGAAAGAGAATGTGCTGGTTGGAAAAGACTCACTTGGCATAATAGCCAACTTCAATACATGGTTCCATAATTCACCCTGCAAAGAATATTTGGGGTCAATTGTGTCACCCAAGCACAGGCTGAGTATCAGTCCATGGACATTTACTGAATTGGAAAGGTGTAGATCTTTGGCTGGAAAAAGCAGATTACAAAAGAGTGCATATAGTGTGAACTTATTTTGCCACTAAAGATACACACACACACACACACACACACACACACACACACACACAGAAAGATCCAGAAGGGTATGCATAAACTTCAACTGTAGCAAAGTCTCTAATAATGAAAGAGTTTTTAAAGAAAGGACTGGACTGATTTTCTATTTATCCTGCTAAGGGTACTGAGACTTGACTTTTTTTTTTATGTTATAAACTAAATGGACTCAAATATCAAGGGGGGAAAATGTTCCATTAAAGTAGACACATCCAATGTAACATGTAATCATTCTCACACACGCTGCTTAAGAACCTTTTGTATTTGTCAAAGTCAAGTTCACTGATGACTTCCTTTTACGTTTATCTGACAAACGGTGCTATTTTTATGAGTTAGAGGAAAGCAAACTGATTTCTCCTTTGCCTGTAGTTATTAGAAGACACACTTAAAACCCCTGATTTGAAGCCATCTGTGTCATGAGTTACTGAGTTGGTCCTGAGTGAACTAATGAAAACCTCTCGGAAGACACTTGGTTTTGAGAATCTCTGCCAGTGCTGTGCTGGAACGCCACACTGCAGCTCATAACTTTTTCAGGCAGTCAGTGAATTCAAAGCCTTAGGGAGCAAGTCTCCCTCCGCCTGACTTTACTTATAAAGACAATTACTGAAAAAGCATCTACATTTACAAACAATACTCAAAGGTTCCTGTGCTCCTTCTGCTACCGATTAAGAACTATTTTTATAAAAGGTTATCAAATTCTAAGTAAAGTTCATTATTGTGCTGTTTTTATTCTATCACATGTACCCATTTTTAATTAAAGCGCCCTGCATTATAATGAGTTTACAATTTATTTGCATTCAATTAATGAGCTTTGGAAAAGAACCATATCCATAAATCCTCTTCTATACCTTCCCTTTTAAAGTGTTACAAAGATAATTATTTGGGAAATTGCAACTCCAAAATCGGGAGTTTCAAAACCATTTAAATTGCAGGAAAAAATGTCAGTAAACCTAAGAAGTTGTTTTTGTGACAGGTATGGACCCAACCACAAGCGATGATCTCTGACAAGATGTCCTGAGACAAAGCTGATGACATAACTTCCCTTTAGCAAACTCCCAAAGGTGCAACCTAGTTTAGAGGGCACCTAACAAATTCCTCAGGAAGAAGAGATGTACAACCTGTCAAAACGAGAGTAGCTTTGTCATTTGGAGGTCGTTCGGCTCGAAAGGCTGAGATTTTTTGGCAAATGTAAA
Source organism: Phoca vitulina (assembly GCF_004348235.1). NCBI lineage: Eukaryota > Metazoa > Chordata > Mammalia > Carnivora > Phocidae > Phoca > Phoca vitulina. The sequence goes on along the minus strand of NW_022589764.1, from coordinate 2,254,992 downwards.
TTTTTGCAACCTTTCCCCTATGATAATATGGTATTAATCCTACTTCTTGTGTCTGATATTTTTTTAGAGGAAGGAATATCTCATTCAATATTTCTTAATTTTTTTGCATTGAATCAGGTCAACTGAAGTTTCTATCATTTTACCTAGAGTACCTAGGATTTTTCATGGATCCAGGCTTTAGCTTTCTCATTCATGAATTTGGAATATTTCACATTATATATTTCCTTTCTTTCTCTCTCTCTCTCAAGAGAGGTAAAATCATCTCAATATTCTCTTCCCCATTTCAATTCTTTGATGTAACATTATCTTTTCTCCCCCATGATGAACACCCTCTAAGGCAATAATCCCTTTCCTCTGCAACAAAAGAATCTGGACTTTTTCATTAAAGTCCAGTTCAGCAAAATACAGCCATCTGTTTGACTCTGTGTCTTAAATGTCACATTGCTTTGATGAGAGAACAGATGCCCAGCTGACGACACTACAGATATAATTGGAGGGGTACCGAATGTCTAACTTCGGGGCCACTTCATAGGTAGGTATTTGGACTTCACCCAGTTTTACCCTTACTTGAGGAACACAAAGGGAGTGTTTCAGCCATTTTAATATCTTTATGAAGTTGTGTCTTAGTTTATTCTTTTTTTGAAGATTAATTCTGCTCTTCGTCTCCCTTCTTTTGTGGCTGTCATTCAATCCCGGTTTGAAAAATGTCTCCACTCCTCCTTCTCCACTCTGTCCTTCTGAAGACCCTCACCCTCAAGGCTCCCTCTGTTCTCTCCAAATTAAACTTCTTGATGTTTGATTTTCCCACTCCTGATTTTACACTTCCTCCACACTGGTTCTGAGACCTGGAATAATGCCCTCCCTTTCAAGTCTGCCCCTCCCCTTGCTTCGAATCCCACCCCTTTCACAAAGCTCTCTTTATGTGGTTGGTGGTATTGGGGAGTGGTCTGGGGAAGAGGGTAATGAATGTATTCACATATGTAGCGGAGGGTGAGAAATAGAATGGGTAATTGGATTTTGCACAAACAGGCTCATTAGCCAACCTCAAAACACCAAAACATGAAATTAAAGTAAATGGTTCGTGTATCACTTCATTCTGTAATATATTGCAAATTCTACAGAGGTAGGGGCCAGATATTCTGTTTCATTTGTGTCCAACCTCCTTCAGCAAGGAGTAAACAAATAACTCAGAATGCAGGAGGGATCTGTGGTCTCTCCTGGAGAGAGGGGCAAAACAACAATATTATTTTAGTTTGATGAAACCTAAGAGAACATCAGAAGAGCTTCTAGTGGGTTCGCATGTGGATAACTGAGCAAGGCCTGGAAAGTTTCCTACACCTACTCAGGGTCAAAGGCCAGTGTGTCCCAGAACTGAGATCAGCATTCTGTTCCCTTGGCTCCTGATTGTCCACACCTTAACAGAAATTAGTAGGTAAGCTTAAATTTATCTTATGATCCATCTTGGTTGGCATCCACACCCTACTGGCCACCCTAGGGTTCACCATTGACCTTCTGGGCAATATTTAAGCTTTCATTAAATTCTATGGGAGTTTAAAATGTGTGTCCAGTGGAAAATATTGTATGCAGGATTTCATGTCCTCTAGCATGGTATAAATTAACTAGAAAGACAATAGACAACCTATTGATAATTTACAGTATTTATTTCTACCATGTTTCTGTGTGATAAACAATGGGCCATGAGATCTGGGGTAAGAAGAATATTTGTCCATCCATTTAAATACATTTGTTTTCAAAGTATATTTCACTAGATATAATACAAACAGGTGGTAGATGCAAGGACACTTTTAAAAATAATAAGGGGCCAGATTCTACAACCACCTTTGGGAGCCTAGATCTTGCTTTGAGCGCTTTGGGAAACCTTTAAAGGCTTAAGAACAAGCAATGATATGGTGAGATCTGCATATTAAGGAGACCCTGTGGTTGTGGAGGGGGGCTGGTTGGAGGAGACCAGGAACGGGGAGGCTGTTAGGACCCAGTGGCAGCCTCTGGTGGAGAGTGTCATTGCAAAGCACCTTGGCCAAATCGCTCCTTGCATTTAAATGGCTCTTGCTAAATCTCACTCCAATTTTCCTCTCCCTCTCCTACCTGGAAGTTTCCAAGAGTCTCAACCCCACTTACCAGACCAAATGCATTTCTTCTAAGTTTGCCTCAGTCACAAAGCTGAAAGACAAGGAAGGAGTCAGGGGTGTGCCTAAACCAGATACCCTATATATATATATATATATATATATATATATATATATTTTTTTTTTTTTTTAAAGCAGGCTCCACGTCCAACATGGGTCTTGAACTCAGGACCCTGAGATCAAGCGTCACATGTTCTACAGACTGGGCCAGTCAGGTGCCCCTCTCCACATCATTTCTAATACTTCTTATTATCTGTCTTTTTGATAATAGTCTGCCCAATGGGTATAAAATAGCATCACATTGTGGTTTTGATTTGCATTTGCCTAGTGAATAGTGATTTTGAGCATCTTTTCATGTGTTTATTGGCCATTTATATATCCTCCTTGGAGAAATGTTCATTCAAATCTTTTGCCCATTTAAAAATAGAGTTATTTGTCTTTATTGTTGACTTGTAGGTTGTTTTTTTTTTTTTCCTGGCTACAAGACCCTTATCAGATATATGCTTTACAAATATTTTCTCCCACTCTATGGGTCGTCTTTTCATTTTCTTGATAGTGTCCTTTGAAGCATAAAAGTTTTAAATTTTGATGAGGGGAAATTTATCTATTTTTTTTCTTCTGTCACTTTTGCTTTGCTGTCATTGTGGCACCAAAATCCCAGGTCACAAAGATTTGCTCATTTGTTTTCTTCCAAAAGGTTATAATTTTAACTCTTACATTACAGTGGTAGAGATCCAATTTCACTCTTTTGCGTTGGATATCAGTTGTTCCAGAGACATTTGTTGAAAAACTTTTCTTTCCCCATCAAATAGTCTTGGCCCCCTTATTGAAAGTCAAATGATCATAAATGTAAGGTTTGTTCGTGTTTTTCCTGAAACACGAACAAACCTTCCATTCTATTCTATATATCAGTCTTATGTAAGTTCCACACTGTCAATCATTGTAGCTTGGTAGTAAGTTTTGAAGTTATGAAGTGTCAGTCCTTCACTATTCTTGTTTTCCACTTTTGGCTAATTTGATACTATTTTTTAATTGGGTAGATTTTCTTGATCTCATTGGCCTATGGGAGTTCTTTTATATTCTAAATATAGTTCTTTTTTTTGTTTGCCATAGTAAATATTTTCTTCACGTCTATCACTTGACCACTTGACTTTGAATTCCATTTATTATATTTTCCATACATTACACATGTGATGAAGCTAAGTTTATTGATTTTTGGCACCTGCATTTTGTATTTTAAATAAAAAGTGTTTTTTTAATAAAATAAATTCTTTTAAGAGTTTCTTTTAATAATTTGGTTCTTTCTTTAGTTTTTAAATTTATCTGTACTTCATTTTTAATATTTTCCATCGTGATGTAGCTTTTTTCTTCGTTTGTTTTGTTTGTTTTTTCTCATTTGAACAGACAGTATTCTCAATAACATTTACTGGATATTTTGCCATTTCTCCACTATTTCAAAATCCATCCATTGTCACATATTAAATTCCTATACATACAGTCTCCATCTATCTACATATATGTATATGTTTGGTTTGAAGTTTTCTATTCTCTCTTGTGATTTATTTATTTAAGGCAAACCAATGGATACTCTTAATTATTATGGTTTTATAATACAGTTTGCTATTTATATGGCAGTCCCCCATTTCCACAGTTATTCTTTGTCTTTTTCTTTTCTTTTTAAAACTTTATTGGATACTCTAATATGCTATTTTTTGAGATAAATATTATAATTTGTTAAATTTCAAGTAAGTCCGGTTGCTATTTTGTTTTGGGTTTTATTAAATTTATGTATCAGTTTGATAGGGACTGCCAGAACTGTAATCTTCAGCATTGCCATCTAGGAGCGTAAGATATCTCTTTATTCATTTGGATCTTCTTTTGTAGTTTTGTATCAACTTTTATGGTTTCCCTCAAATAAGTCTTGCAAACTTTTCATTAGTGAGGCCCATTTGAAATATATACATGTTTTGGGGAACTAGAACCTGACTTTCCATAGAAATTTTATAATAGATAGTGGTTGGTCCCCAGACACAGTCACATGGGCATGAGTCCTAACAGGAGACAATAGAGCTCAGTGGTCAGGGTCTGGCCACAAAAGTTAGATGATCTGAAGACCTCCTTCTAGTTGAGTGACAATTGAGCACATTACCTTCTCTTTCTGTGCTCATTTCTTTGCATGCAAAGTGGTGATGACAGTACCTCCCTCATGGGATTGTTGTGTGGATTTATACCAGCCATGTAGGAAGTATTGAATAGACATTAGCTATTGGTATCAATTTCTAAGGAGCACCTGATTTGAGATCCAATATAGGGTATGTGGTTTAGGCACACCCCTTCCTTGTCTTTCAGCTTTGTGACTGAGGCAAAGTTAGAAGAAATGCATTTGGTCTGGTAAGTGGAGTTTAGACTCTTGGAAACTTCCAGGTAGGAGAGGGAGAGGAAAATCGGAGTGAGATTTAGCAAGAGCCATTTAAATGCAAGGAGCAATTCGGCTGCTGCCCTCAAGGTGTTCCGCAATAATGTGGAGAATTTGGAAGCCTCATACTTTGCTGGTGGGAATGTAAAATGGTACAGACGTTTTGGAAAACAATGTGGAAGTTCCTCAGAAGGTTAAATATCATTATATGACCCAGCAATCCCACTGCTCAGTATATACCCAAGACAATTAAAAGCACGTTCACACAAAACCTTGTTCATGAATATTTATAGCAGTATTGCTCATAAGCCAAAAGTACAAACAACCCAAAAGTCCATCAACTGATGATTGCATACACAAAATGTGGTATATCCATATAATGGACTATTATCCAGTCAGAAAAAAGAATGAAATACTTTGAGAACGTTACACTAAGTGATACACTAAGTGAAAGAAGCTAGATATAAAATGCCACATAGTGAATGATTCCATTTATATGAAATGTTCAGAATGGGAAATCCATGGAGACAGACAGTAGATTAGCAGTTGCCAGGGAAGCCTCATGGGGAGTGCCTGCTAATGGATGTCTATGAGATTTCTTTTGGGGATGATCAATGTACAACTTTGCAAATATACAAAAACCACTGCACTGTACATGTTAAAGGGGTGAACTTTAAGGTTTGGGAGTTATCTCTCAAATAAGCTGCTATTTTTTTTATTTTTAAGGGCAATGACTAGGCAGAAAATCCACAAAATGTCAATACACAAATGAAGATAGACTCAACTTTACTGGTAATCAGGGAAATATAATTAACATCACAAAGAAGTATCATTTCATATCCATCAGATTTGCAAAAGTCAACACATCGGACAACCCCAAGAACAGGAGAGGATATAGTAACAAGAAATCGGACAGACACTGGTAAGACCAATGAGCATAGGTCCTTTGGACGGCAACATGGCAACACTCAGTAAGACTGCAAACGCATACATTCATTGCCTCCACAAACTTACCTCTGGTTTAAACCCTAGAGAAAACCCTATATGTACACAAGTACCACTCACATATATTCTTTATATCACTATCAATAATAAATGGATAGTAATAGTATTTCAAAAGTAAATATTGAAAACAATTTCTATTTTTGTCAAGGAAGGAAGAGTTAAACTATGCTCTATCTAGAAATCGCTACATACGGAAACGTAAAGTACTTCAAGTCATATCAAGTGTTTAAAAACCACAAACAATACGAACAGTTTGACCCCATTTGTGATTTAAAACGCACCAATTATATTTTTGTACCTGGACCTGCATAGGCATGTACTTGCACAGAAACGGACCCACGGCAAAGACGCACAGTGCACCATTTGCAATAATTCCCTCAGAGAAAGGACAAGGTGCCAAGGAGGACTTTCATTTTATGTGCTTGTTTGTGTGTTTATTTTTAAGGAGAATTGTTTCTCGTGTAAAAGTAAGAAGGGAGTTTGAAAGGGAGTTAGGAAGGGATGGAGGAGGGAGGCAGGCAGAGCAGACAGAGCAAAGATGACTTAGAGAGTGGGGAGGGAGGCTGCCTGTCAGTGGATTTGCCACCCAAAATCCCACTGAGCCGATAGTTTTGTAACTATTAAATCATAGTTATGGCTTCTATTGACTAAATTCTAATTTATAATGTCTGCCCAGCAAAAACTTCCAAGCGGGCCTCCACCGAAATGACTATTAAAAGACTCTGTTCTTGAAAATCGTGGATAACACTCCCCCCATCATCAACTGAGCAAACCTGTTGGATTAAAGCCATCAGAGATTGCTCACCGAGCAGCAAGGCTGCATAATACATGTGCTCGGCTCACAGCCCTCCGCTCCCTCTGCTACTTTGATTTAAGAGCATTAGGAAACTGTGTAATTTTTTTGGTCCTCTTTTTATTTCCATGGTAATTTATGTCTGTGGGTAAGCATTTTATTTTATCAGAGGCATGGGGCTAGAGTTATTTTTCAAGGCGCTTGAATTTTCCTTTGATGCCCACTGAAATTAAAGGCAGAGCGGCAGAGAGTACCCATGCTGTTTGTCACAGAGTCAGAGGTTAGAATTACATTTGCTGCCATTTATTGTGACTATTCCGTGCCAGTAGTTAGGGTAGCACTTCTCATGGGCAATGCAGTATTATTAATATTGCAGACATCAAAACATTTGTGAATGGGATATAATTGACTTGTCAGTCACATTAACAATATCCCCTGTGGAATACCATTCCAACAATGGCCGAGCAGAATATTCCTCGGTTATTTACATCTGTCTTAAACCTTTGAAAAAATTCTGAACGTTTATTTTAGTTTTAACGCAATGTTGAGATACAATTTTTTTGGTGTCCGTTGTATAAGAAAGTTGATAGCAGAGCTGACTGTCACAGCGACTAGTAAATATTTCCAAAAACAAAGGACTAGTTTAATCAATGAGAAACTAACCATCATGTGAAAACATGGTCCAAAATTTTAGATGATTTAAAAAAAAAAAGAATCAGGGTCCTCTACTTGTATGGGATTATGATAAAAATCCACAATATTTCATTATTATGTTGTGATTAGACAAATAAAGTAAATCCTTAACTAAGCTAAGGCTTAGAAGATTCTAGAAAGTGAGAAAACATAAAAACCCCATGTTAAATATACACTTGGAAGAAAATAGAGAATGCATTAGCTTAAAATCTGTAACCTAAAATTCTACCTTTCTATCAGTAGGTTGAAATTAATTTTATCTTGAAATGGATCCTGAGGCAGGAGCAATTCTCTAGCTAAAAATAAAATTTAAGGCCTCCACTGATTGCAAAGTAAAATTAATAGGGGTTAGTAATGTGTATGTAAATACTTAGATATCCAGAACACAGAAAAACTCAGAGGTATTATTAGACAGTCAGTTTTTAAATGGTATATAACATTTGTTTTACAAGCAAATTGGTTATTTTAAATTAGAATCGCATTGATGTTTGAGGAAAGGAGAACATTCAATAGAGTCAAGTGTTTTTCAAATTACTGTACCTGTGAATTTTTTCACAGTGAGACATGCTGTTTTGTTATTCAAATTTTTACAGGAATATTTAATAATGAATTAATAACAAGCCATTTTATTTACATAAGAGCCTTCTGCTTTTTATTTCCCCCATATTATCTGCTCAGCTCAGAAAGGATTTTCAGATCGAATGGACTGAGTCCTTTGATGCACATAAATAAATATACAAAGAGTTGCTTGATAGAAACATTTCACTGACATTAACGAACAAACACCATTCTGTGGCATTTGGAGTCTCCTAAAGCCTCCTTCCTCTTTCATCTAAGGCAATGTCATAGGTAAAACAAGTTTTTTAAAAATTTGTTTGAAAATATGTTCCACAAAATCGAGGTACCATGTTAGTCTAAGATTAACTCACTCACCTCTCAGGGATCTTCGATCTTGAGCAACCCACTAGTCTGACATCTGTATATAAGAAAACATTTGAATGGTTCAGTGGACCCTTTCATTCACACAACAAACATTTATTGAGCACCTACTATGTGGCAGGTGCTGTGACAGGTGCTGAGGATGCTGAAGTGAGCAATTGCTAAGTGGGGGAAAGAGACCGTTATAATATTATCAGGTGCATGTGTAATCGCAAACCATAGGAAGACCATAAAGAAGGAGGCTGTGAGACTGTATGAGGACTCTATCTGCCCTGGGCGTCAGGGAAGTTTGAACCTGGAATGTTTGAACCTGGGAAGTCAGGATCAAGAGAGATTAACCAACTCTGCCAATTCCCCCAGGCAGTCAGGGGAGGGGTCTTGTCTTTTGAGCCCCTAACTTGCACTATGGTTTATAACTACTCTTACAAATGGGTTACATGAGCAGAGTCAATCAGGAAAACCAGAATGTTTGGTCGGGGGGCGGGGCGGGATGGGGGGGTTCAGCTAAGCTTTCTCCCTGCTGGCTATAGGAGCAGCTCTGTGGGTCATGTGTCACTGGGGAGTGCCATTGTCTGAACTGGGGATGGCCAAGCCCAGCAGTGAGATGACAGTTCTTAAATGTGTATCAACTTTTTTTTTTTTTTTAAGCTGCACAAGATAATAATCTAATAGCAAATAACACACTTAAGACTTAGAAACATTGCTATACATTTCTCTGGCTTCAGATAATTTTTTTTCTCTGTAGAAAATCTAATTTGTTTGTTCGTTTGTTTGTTTCCCCCTACAAAACTGTAATATTCAGTCAGATTGCCAAAATAGAAAAGCTAACAGTGCCCTGCTGACCTTCCCAGATCATCACTTAAAAATTGTGACAAAACAATCTTTCTTCCTTAGCCTAGATTAAGTTCAAGTTCAAGTTTGAAGAACATACATCAAGAAAATCTCAGTACAGGGAGAAATAACAACCTAGGAAATTTTATGTCCAAAATTTGCTAATAGTGAGGCAAGATTCCCTCAAAATTAAATACATACACAAATTACCAGGGAGCTGGTGTTAAATAAAGCCTTTAAAATAGACTATAGTTGTCTGTTGATGATTTTTCCTGAGCTCCAGACTGATATTTCTTAAATCTGAATTAATGTTCCAAATCTTCCAGTATTCTAGCCTATCCATATAATGACCCTTCATATAATGATCCCTGAAAAAATAATTCCCAGTAAAAGTAAATGTGTGAAAATCGCTCCAAGGTGGAAAATGTTAATTTTGCAAAAGAACACTGCTCCAAAGTTTTAGCCTGTGATATTTTTAAGTAGGCTGAGATTGATAACTCCAATAATATCTACGTCCTAAAGTTAGACCTTTTCACGTTCCTTAATAAGGGAAATGCCTAAAAACTAGAAGGCACATTTTGGGCAGACTTGACCAACAACCTATGTCGAAATGAATAATACCATGGCATCAAGCTAATGCAATTTCGTCTAGCCAGACTTGCCTCCACCAAATATTCACCTTTTGTAAGGTTATTATAATGGCTTAATTTAATCTTACCATACACACACCATGGGTATGGTTACTGACTGATAAGGAAACTAGTTACATTCATTAAATCCTGCTATAAATCTCTTTTCTGAAATAGCTATAATATAGCCTTCCAGCAACGACAATAATGTAATTCCTCATCTTTCTCTGTGATATTATATAACCGTAGCCTGCAGCTAGCGTTACACTGTAGGTGTTGGGGGGGGGGGGTGAGATCTTTGCAACCCTGTGAGAGGTAGTTGAGAGGTTAGAGACCTAGGGGTCTTTCAGTGAAACTTTGGAGATTGGAAAAACTCAAAACTGAGCAAATCACCCCTCCACTGCAGAGGAAGAAATAAAACACCCCAAAACGCTTACAATCCATTTTTAAAGCCCCCGTAGAAAGGTGTCCCTGTGTATGTTTTTATCAATCTATTACTTTTCTCAGAGCAACTGCTGGGTTTTCCCTTCATGGGGAGTCAGTGGGTGACTACTGAAATACGCAGCTCTGTGACTCGTACAACACTGGTTTCAGAGTCTAGATAATAAATGCTGAACAGAAAGTCCATTTTTAAGACATTTGCAACCCCATTTTGAGCTTCATTCTGCTGAAAACTGTATAATTTTTTAAAGCATTATACATTGAAATAGATGTTAACAAAACCAGCATTCTTCTTCTAAGAAACTTCTCAGTGTTCTAATCTCTGTAAGCACATAAAAGTTTCAGATAATCAAGTCAGTTTCTTTTTATTTTCTTTTTTTTAAGGAGCTCCTGCCCCACTTACTTTAAAACTCTCTTTTGCTCTAAACAATCTCTAAATTGAGAATTAAAAGAAAAAGAAACAGTAGAAGAAAAAAAAAAAAAAAACCTGTTTCAAAGATCTGAAGCGTGGACAGAAGGGGCTTTTTTCCTTGTACTGGCAGTTTTAAGATTAAAGGCCTCTATAGGCTTCTCAGAGTTATCAACCTTGTCCAGCGGCTGAATATTCTCTGCAGAATTTGTTCTACAGAAATGTTCTCAGGATAGCTCTGTCTCCACTCTGATTTTTAAGGCCGTGAGCATTTTTGAAGCCTCCTGGAATGACCGGTATCCTGATTATTTTCTCCTTTTGGATGAAGACCATGAAAGCAGTGAGCTTAGGGAAGGAAGCACAATACACGCACGAGATTGCTAAACCAATCACACTGAAGTAGTTTCGTTGAATTGAACCTGAACACCAGGGTGAGTGAGTCTGTAGAGTTCAGAGAACGGACAACTGCCTGTATTTTATCTTATTCTTTTATTTCATTTCATTTGTGGGAGACAGCAGAGGAACAAGACGCAACTATTTTTTTCTGTCCCTCCTACTGAAAGGAGACAGCACCAAGTAGAGTTAAACTGAATCTTCTGGAAAAGAAAACTGGTTTGCGATGAAGACTGACCTAGAGGCCTGGAGGGCTTAGGCTCCCTAGGTCGGCCAGAGATCAATCAGTGCTGGTGAGCCCACATGTCAGGGAAAGAGGCCACGTCTAAATGGGACATCATCAATGAAGACGGGGGGCTCGCGGGGGGTGGTTCTAGAGTGACTCTCACCCTTCCTGCATTTTTCAGAAAGAAGTGAAACCATCCCCCCTGTTGACTGTTAATATCCTTTGAAGGGGACTTGTTTTTGGAAAATCTGATACACAAACATACAAAGTTACAAAATCGTAAATTCGGTTGATGATTTGCCTAGCTCTGCACAGCACCGCTACCAAGGTCCTGTGGCATCACGATGGCGTCCCCCCACGAATGCACCACGTATGTGATGATGAACAAAGAACATTTGTTTTTCAAAATGAGAAAAATCTTGTGTGTTTGCTGAACTATATTCCAAGGTTCTCATTACCAAATCTGGATAGCGCTGTTAAGTTTCAACTTTTCTATTGCTTGTGTGGATGTGTTGGAGAAGGTCGAAATGACGAGTGGATCTTAAGGTAAACGTGCCTAATGGGTCTTTCCGGGCTGGTAGCGGCTCTGGTTAATGATGAATGTGGACTCTCAGCGTCTGAATTTGGTTATGCCCTGGTCTCAGCCCCAGAGCTGGGTCTCCAGTTTTGTCCTGGGAGTGCATAAGTCAGCAGCCACGAGTGATGCTGAAGCAGATCACACAACTTTAGAGGTTGGGGCCATGAGAAATGGAAGGTTGCCAATTTCACCCAGGCCTAAATGTATTTTTCCACGCACCCTTCCTGCTTCTCCTTTTCCATGAGAAGTGTCCTTTCTCTACTCAAGCCTTCGCCCTTTCCATGTTCTCTGCACCTCCTCCCCTCTTCCCTCTTTGAGAACTAGCTCCAACCCACCAGCCTTTAAATAAGTACCAGTTCTTCCTTCTAATAATAATAGTAAAATAAAAACCTTCAACTATATCACTCTCTCTTTCTTCCCTATGCAGTGGAACAAACATCTTTGAAAAGGTGCTAAATTCCTCTTTTCTTCTTCTCTTCTCCTTACCCTGCAGCTTTCTTCCATCAGATTTCTCTCCCAACAATGCCACAAAAGTAGTCTCACACCACTGCTCATATCTTACTCCAAATACATGGACAGTTTCCAATCACTACCTTAGAGTTTCTTTAAGCATGCATGTAATTTCGAAATAATAGCGCATACATCCTTGTATCTACCACCAAGAATTAACAGAGGTCTGTAATCCTTTCTTCCCTAAAATAAAAACATTATAGGTACGGTGAAGCTCCCTTTATGCCTCACTCAATGGTTTCTCCCAGCCCATCCTCCTCCCTTTCTTCTGCACTCCCAGATCCAACCACTACAGTGAATTCGCTCTGTCTTTTCAGTGCACGTCTCCTTGGCTCTACTCCATGTGTACATCCCATCATCAATATATAATCTTCACTCACATCTTTTAGAAATTTAACCAACTTGTGTCACTCTGGCATATAACATTATGTTTGATTTTTTTTTCAACCCAGCATTATTTGAATAGAGTCCACATTGGCACACAGATACCTGATTCATTCATTTTAATTGCTATACATTATGTCGTTGAGTCAGTGTATCTTATGGAAGTATCCATTCCATACCAAGAGATGTTGACGTTACCTAGCATTTCTTATTCTTCAAATGGTACAAACACGAATACAAATGCTAGAATGAGTATGTTTCCGCACATTTTTTTACAAGAACATGATTTCCTCTGGGATACACACCAAGAAGGGGGCTTTCTGGACAGAGTGCATTACATTTTCACCTTTGCTAGATTTTGCCAAATGGGTCTCCAAAGTGATATCAAAGACTGCTTGGAATAATGCTCGTATTCTCTCTCACTTTTGCTGGCTTTGTCAGATCTTTCAATATTTGCCAATATGATGGGTGTAAAATGGCATCTTACTTTGATGTGAATTCACATTTCCCTGGTTGGAGAGGGGTTGAGTGTGTTTTCATGTGCTTCGTGGCCCCTTGTGTTTCCACTCATGTAAGTTCCTTAATTCATCTCTCCTTCCCATTTTTTTTTTTTTTTCTTTTGGGTTATCTTTCTATTTTTGGTGTGTAGGAGTTAGTAGTTTATCATTTAGTCTCTCCCCCATGGGTCAGTTAATGATCAAATCTTAAATAGCCATCAAAACTCTCCACTTTTCACCATCACCAAGATCAGCACCATCCCAGTGGAAATTTGCCATGTCTTACCCAAATTGCTGCTGAATCATTTTCCCTTTCTTTTGTCTTGTGGACTCTAAGCTATACAGTGAGCAGGGAACATTTCTATTACATCTTTCGCCTGTTCAAAGAACCCTAAAGTCCTCGAATTATCCTCTTCACTGTGGCTTGGAGGACATTTATAATATGGCCTCTGTCTTTCTCTTCCATTCCACTCCAGTTTCTTTTCTAACTTCCCACACCCGATGCTCCAGCTATACTTATTGACTTTGGTTCTTGTAGTGGACCCTGCTTTCCACTGACCTCTTGGTTCCTGCATACACTGTCTCTCTCTGCTTGGAACCCTTGCATTGAGCCCGTCTCATCCCCACAACCTCCCTCACCTGAATAATTTCCTTCTTAGCTGAGAAAGTACTACTTGTTCTGATTTCCCAGTTCCAAGTGAGTTATCTCTTCTAGATGCTCCCATGACAACTTTCATTTCCATTGTCACATGTCTCATAGTAGCTGTCTCTTTGTCTGCATCCACCAGGAGAAAGAAGCACAGTAAGAACAGGGACCACATTGGTTGTCTTTTCAGAAGTAATCCCAACATCTCAGGGAATGCTTGGCTTACAGGAGTGCTAATTGATAACATAGAAAAAGATTTGATCCTTAGGATTCCAGAACCAAGAAGAGAGATCTCACAACGCACTCACTGACTTACTCCAAGTTCAATCCACTTAGGAAAAAAAAAAAAAAAATCAGAAAACTTTTCAGAAAGACACTTATTGTGCAAACATAACCACCCCCCCCCCAAAGCCCATATTTGAAGGGTTAGCGTCCTGAGTGAACAAGACTCTTTGGAGTGTATGTTTATCAAGTCTTAAGGTAGCTTAAAATGCATGAATCTGACCTTGCTCAGAATGGAAACTAAGGAGCTATATCAGAATATGAATATGATGCATTTTTCCTTGAATTCTTTTTTCAGAACTTAACTGAAGCTTGTATCTCCTCTACACTGTTTATCCACACAAGTATATGTTAATAATACCATGAATGTACATAGTCTTAAAAAGTCATATAGTCTTCAAAAGATAACTTGTAAAAATAAGATAAGAATTACTCTCTGCTCTCCATTATACAGAACTCCTATTTATTTGAAGAACATATTTAGAATAGGTTGATGCTAGCCCAGTGCCTGGCACCTGCCAGTTTACATTGTTGTTCAGTGTAAAGAAAATATGACTTGGACATAGATGTTGGTTAGAATCCTGGTTACTTAACCTCTGAGAGTTTAACATAACAATCTGTAAAATGGGCATTTTAAGAATAGTTCCTGTGTCTCTGGGTTATTGAGAGGATAAAATCAGACATTAAATCAATGTGAAATGCCCCTAGAGAATGCACAAAACAAGCCCTGAATAAATCTTGTCATCCTTTTCTTCTTATGTAAGTATCCCTCCAAAAGCATGCCTATTACCCATTGTCTGCCTGGATCCTCGTTTTAAGCTGGAATCTGCATTTGAAATGAAAACCACAACCATTTACTGAGAGCTTGCTAAGAATCGGACACTGTACATGTGCTTTGGGACATTAAAACAACCCCACCAGGTCACATGTAATAGAATCTCTACTTGCAGAGGTGGAAACAGGTATAAGATGAGAGTAGATGCCATGAAATCGATGATAGATCAAATTTTCAAGTGACTGTTTTGTGATCACTAATAGTATCAAAATCTCATCACTAGGAGAGGTTTGTGAAGTCCTTCATCTTTCTGATAGGGCTACTATTTTTGATTAGGGCTACACGGGGAACATGTTGAATATAGTAAATGTCTAGATATCCACAAAGTTTTTACATAATTAAGGACATAACCAGAAGGAGAATATGACAAAGACAGTGATTACAAAGCATAGGTCCCAGTACATAGTAGGTTCTTAAGAAAAGTGGTTAGGTCCAGAGCTGGTATTCAGTCCTTACACAATGCCATAGCACTCCAGGTTATTGACAGTGTATATCCCTCCTTAATGATCAGTTCCCAAGTCACCAAGTGTTGAATATTCTAAATATCACACTGGTTGAATAAAAGAGTAGCTATAAGCATATTTCCTTCTGTGCACAAAATTTGATGTAAACTTGAATATTTTAAAATTTTTATTTCTAATTTCAGGAAATAAAAGAGAATTGGATCCATGTCACGTGATCGGAAGCTAGAAATTTAAATTCCCAACTCCAAGGTAGATAACCAATTGACATCCATGATAAACCTTCATAAATTTCTCTAGATGTTTTTTTTTTTTTCTTAATCATTCATAAAATGGAAACAGTAACACCTACTCTGATCTAGTTTATACTGGTTCTGAAACTCAATCACATAATTCGGGTAAAAGGATTTTGAGTGTATCAGCACTGGATAATGCAATTTATCAATCTGGACCAAATGCTTTTCCAGAGTGGAGTTTATAACAAATAAAAGTGTTATTTAAAAAGCATTTCTGCGGCACCTGGGTGGCTCAGTCGGTTGAATGTAGGACTCTTGATTTCAGCTCAGGTCATGATCTCAGGGTTGTGAGATGGAGCCCCACTGCGGGCTCCCTGCTCAGCAGGAAGTCTGCTTGAGATTCTCTCTCCCTCTGCCCCTCCTCCCCCTCTAAAATAAATAAATGAATCTTTATTAAAAAAAAAAAAAAAAAAAAAAAATGCATTTCTAAAAAGTTGAGTACAGGGATGAAGACAAATGCTCAGGGAGCAATTGTCCTGCATATAGATTTTGTCTATTTTTAGTTTCTTCCTCTTCCTGTGGGGCTGTTCACCTTGGGCACATTTGTCCCCCACACACCTCCAACAGAGAGAGAGTGAAGCTGAAAAAATGAAAGCAAGGCGAATTGTCTGCGTGGCTGTGCAATAGGACTTCTGGTTCAAGGTTCAGTGGGCAAATGAAAACCAGACATTACCTACAGTTTGGAAGTGATGTGTGTGTGGCATCCTGGTGCCTCAATGCAAATTGATTTTTACAAAGGAAATGAAAAAAAAAAAAAAAAAAGAATTATCCTCCTGAGGCTTTTTTCTAACAAAATTTCTACACAAACAAAAAACTTTTGAACCTTGACTACGTCTTCTAGTACAGATAATGACAACCACTCAAACTGCATTTAAAAAGTGCTGAGTAGTTGATCCCGGTACCTAATGATGTTACTCATCTCGTCGGAGTCTGATTGACACTAAAAATAATAAATTAGAACAGAAAATGATTTTATGGGATCTGTGGGCTGACAGGCAGGCTAAGTGTAATATCCTCCATTACACTTGTCATCGAATTCTATATGGTTCAGCTCTGAACAAGGGAGACAGGGTTGGACTATGATCTCATGATTTTTATCTTCAATCATCTATGTCTTAAACATATAAAATTAATTTGCCTACTTATAAATTCAATGGAAAGTGGGTACCAAAAACACTTTCTCTGTGGTAAAACAAACAGTATTGTGGGCAGCCTATTACACAGGCAGGAGTGAAATAATAAATTAAAAACTGTTATTCTTGGATTATCTAAGATATAGCCTTTCAGGTGTCTATTTCCTTCATCTGATCTAGTAAATTTATAAATTCAAAATCCATACCCATACCTGCTGAATCACTGGGATTCATTTGGGAAATTATTTTAAAAGAGCTGTACTTGAAAGCATCCCATGCTACAAATGGAGCCCTAGGTTTGCTTTCAGCAGTTAGCAAACCAAAATTAATTCTTATAATTATTTACAAGATGGTTGGATGGTTAAATTTATAGCACGGTTGTGTTTTTTGTTTGTTTGTTTGTTTGTTTTAATTTCAGTGAATCGTGATAGATTTGTTCTTTGTGTTTTGGGGAAGAGAAAGAAAAAGACAAAGTTCAGAAAAAGAAATTTAAAATACCCCTACTTTTCATTTTAAGTAATGTCTATGACTCACTGAGGATGATTTTTAATTTTGATTCATTCAATGAGCTCTCCTAATGCAATGATTTTCTCCATGGAAGTCCTTAACCACAGTGGCCATTTGCAGCTGATGATTTTTTTTATAAATAATTTATAAAGCCACTATACACTTATACTTTTACACTGAAAGAGAGAGAGCGAGAGAACAGAATTGTATCTTAAACTCTATTTACAAATTTACCTTGGCAGGCCCTCTTACTGCCAATAGGAAACGATGTTGCATATTTAATTTGCTCTTTTGTTACAACGGGGCTTAGGTTAGTTAATTTCAATTTTCGATTTCAAAAGCTATCAAATATGGCTCAGATGAGAAATCAATTTTTCTCAGCTGCCTCTGTTTTTGTGATGGGAGGCTTCTCATTGGCTGAGGGGGGGCCACGTGACGTGGCAAGAGATTAGTTCACCAGACCCCGTGTTGCTGCCACCTCAATTACTGCCTGCCTCTTGTAATTTAGCCTTATAACACCTAATTTCAAGACAGAACTCATATTTAATTCATGAAAGCTTCCACAAGAGTAATTGTGAAATAAATTGCCATAGAAGATATCCATTTGTGACTCATTTTAATTTTGTATGCTAGTAGCATGCTATTTATTCTACTTGTTTAACACTTTAGCACAAACATTTTTTTTTTTTTTAATATTGAACTTTATGCACTGACAGCTACATACTTCGCACCATTTTCCCACATTACATCATCTCCTTTACTGGGATTTCCTTTCACAAAACTTCCACCCAGTGGTGTTTCTGAAGGTTGTTAAAATCAAGAACTTATAATCTGCTAATTATTGAATGTGTTGTTATGATCTGCACCGAACTTTAAAAGTAGCAACTCCAATCACAAATGAGAGCAGATAAATGGTAGTTAGATGACAAGGATCATTCCAAGGGCCGAGAAATAGAGTTTAATTTAATATTTGAAACAAAGGCATTCATTACACATATTGACAATTTACGTTTCAGCATTCGCGTGTATTTTAAAATTCTTGAACCAAAACATATATATTTCCTGTGTATACACACCATTTTGTCCTTTTCCTCCCTGTTGCTATGCCAACAAGGTGGGTGAGGCCTTCTCAACTGCCAAACTCAGCTGTCATCCCTTCACCCTAAAAGCCTTATAATTGCTTTTATTTGCATACGACAATTAGGCAGGATGGCTCACAGCGAGAAAAACCAACCTTTCTCTCCCCAAGTGCACACGACGCCAGCCTGTAATTTATAAAAGATACGCGCCATGTGGCGGAGCACTAAAATAGAGTGATGAGTCCTTTCATCGGATTGTAAGCCATTAACAAAAGAAAACATCCCCTTTCAGGCTATAAAAAATGCCTATCTGGTGTGAACCTGCAAAATCACAAAGTTCCCCCCCCCCCCGCCCAGCTTCCCCCGCCTGGACGCTTCACATTCATTATCACATTGAACTCAAAAGGAGTTCTAGAGAAAGAGTTACATTTGGGTGTTTATGAGTAATGGGGTGCAAATAAAATCCACACTGTGCTAAAATTGCATCCAGACTAGTTGGTGTTTGGGGGTCATTTTCTTTTTCTTCTTCTTCTTTTCTTTTCTTCTTCTTCTTCTTTTTTTTTTTTTTTTTTACCTTGTTTTGCATCGTGTTGCATGTTGAAATGTCATATTAATATAGTCATTATTACCCTTTTACTTCAGGGAAACCATGACAGGATTTTCCAATCAGCATTCAGGTCTGTGAAAGCTCAAGTCAGAAGGAATGTGGATGGTTTAAATCATCCTCTGTTTCGGTTTTCAAAAGGTCTTCAAAAATTAGTGTCTAGTATAAAAGGTCAAAACATGGTTGGAAATCATTTCAGTGATTTATTGTCATCATTTTTTCTGGTGACTTTAATTCTAATTATTAAGACATTTTAATTTTATTCTTACATGCTGCATAGAATCTAAGATAAAATTTTAAACAGATTCCTTTTTGAGCAATATTTTGAGTAACCAATTATGCTGTAGGGTTTGTTCAGCCTTTTCGTGGAGTTTGTGCCTTTAGAGACCTTTACTTTACAGAGAGAGCATCAGATTTGAAGTTCATTTCCTCTAAACTGTTTAGCTTTAAAACTGTTATTCAGAACACTAAAATGTGACCTATTTCTTCCTCTGAGAATCTTTTAAAAGGCGGCCGGCACTCCATTTTTATTCACAACTCACTGAATAAATATTGATCATATAGGCAATTTGGGTCCAAGATCTTCAAATGGATACAACTAATCACAAATCACTCAGCCACGTGTCTGTGTCTATGCCGCAGAGGGGACGGTCATTACGATAACATCTCCAAATAGTTTTTCTAGATAACAGTGAAGAATTTGCTAAGGTAACAAAATTAAAAAGTAAAGGGAAAAGGGAAGGTGCCGCTTCAAAAAGTCATGATGAAATTAAAACCAAAGCACTGATTATCTGGTCAAAAAAGTCATGTTCCTTCAGAAAACTATGAAAACCGGAGCATGAATAAAGTCACGAGATACAAAATAAACTCACACAAAGGGGATGACAGACACGGCCGATCATTCACAGAAAAAGAAATTAAAATGTCAATAAGTACGTGAAAAATGCTGAGCCTCATCAACAGGGAAAGAAATGCAAGTTGTAGAAAACACGTAACCGAAGTTTTCACATGTTCGAACATAAACATTTTAACTGTGATAACCTCCTTTTAGCAAGGACGTGGAGTCCCAGGCTAAGATAGAGAGCCCATCAACATGTGGATTGTTAACCCTTTTCCAGAAGGACAGTATGGCAACATGCAATGAACTTTCAAATGACCATGATGTCTGACCTGAGAATTCCACTTCTAAAAGCTGAATCGGGGAAGAATGAACGACCATATACAAGGGGGTTTTTACATGTTCTTTGCTGTTTTATGAATGCCCAGATTTTGAAACCAGCTAAATGTACGTTAAGTTATATGATATCCCCATGGTGAAATACCATGCAACCATTAAAAAGATTATATAGATCTGTTTTCCATTAGTATTTAGCTATCCATCTATCTATATATGCATACGTATATGTAATACATTATTCCACTCATGTAAATACATATGGAATGTGAACATATATGGGCTATATTATCCCATGCCTATATATGTTCATACACATACACACACAATGAGTGTGGAAGGATGCACCATCACATATTGCTATGAAGTGGGTAGAACTTTTTAAAAGGAAATTGTCATTTTCTGTGTTTTGTTTTAGTTCCCAACAAGCATAATTTTTAGGGGGAAAAATGTAGTTATGAGTAAACTTTCCACGAACAACGTTCTAAATTTTTAAGACAACAGATATTGAAGTTCTCATAACATTTGATGTTTCCTTTTTCTTTTTTGTTTCCCCTTCTAAATCCTTCTATTTACTTTGTTATCTTCTCCCTGAACCCTGTCTCTGACCTGCTGTTCCCCCCACCTTTTCTGTTATACTGACACTCCCCAAATTCTCATTTTAATAGAACTTATCCATCTATTAGGGGTTCATCCAGAAGGGATGAAATGATTCTATAATGATCTAGAATCTAATTTGGCACTTTCCTGCCAGCATTCTTGATATGAATTGAGGAATATGGGAAAAAAGAAGACGTGTTCATTTCCTAGAAGAAGCATTCCTACGTGGAGAGAAAGCAGACCAGTCCAGGGAACAGTGACCTTGCAGGAAGCTGGGGCTCTCCCTCTTTCCCACTGAGTAACAAAGCCTCTCTCTTCACCCATAGGTTTCCAGCTTGGTCATAACAAGTCTTGAATAAATAGTTCACAGCAAACTACAAGCAGTAGAGTAAAGCAGGAAACTTCACAGCATACATTATTCTCTTTACACTGGCCTCTAGCAGTGATACGGGCAACCTTTAAGAATTAAACCAATAGTTACCTTTCCCTGGCAAAGTGAAAGGCAAAACTCAGTGATTTTCCTGGATAGGTCAGCATACAGCTAATCAACTTTTTACACAGAAATACCGAGATGTTGGAAGTAAATATATTTTACAAATGTTTTGGTTTGTTTTTGCCAAATTGCCATAAATAATTTTTCTTTCTTCCCTGCTTTACGTGGCTAGTTAGTACTTGTCCGAGGCCACAACATTTCAAGACCCCCAAAAAAAAGAATCTAAAGAAAACTAATAGTTGGGAACTTACTCTTATTGGAACCATGGATTAAAAATTCCAACACCGTTAATGCTTGAAAAAATATATTCTGCATTTTGTTAGCACATGTATTAGACTCAAATAAAATTCCTTGAAATCAAAGCCTAATATTCTGCTTGATCAAAAGTGTATGTGGCTTTTAAGATCTCATAGAAATAATGGAATTCTCTGTCCTCTTCCTTTTATGGGACCCACAGAATATGGTAAATTGTTGGAAAGATAGGATTAGATGGAAAGCTTTTTTTTGTTTGTTTTTTTTTAAAGATTTTATTTATTTATTTGACAGAGAGAGACACAGCCAGAGAGCGAACACAAGCAGGGGGAGTGGGAGAGGGAGAAGCAGGCTTCCCGCTGAGCAGGGAGCCCGATGCGGGGCTCGATCCCAGGACCCTGGGACCATGACCCGAGCCGAAGGCAGACGCTTAACAACTGAGCCACCCAGGCGCCCCTAGATGGAAAGTTTTTTTGAAGACAGCTCTGATACATAGCATAGATACATCTACTGAAGAAAAACATAAAATATAAGAAATTGGATAAAAGGAAAATAGGTAGGATAAAGTTTTCTAAGACTTCTCCTAGCTGACGCTGCCAAGTCAATGGATTTATGCCAACCTGGGTTCTGTCACTCCATTACAAAATAATAATATCCACATCTTAAGAACAGTGCTGTGTTGTGGTTTTTTTTATGCAACACAGGGGCAAGGGAAATACTTTTCTTGGAATATAATGAATAAATTTTGGATGTATCTGGAGAAAACGGGAGGTCTTTGCCTCCATTTCCTATAAATTATTTTTTAAATAAATTACTTTATTTAAAAGAAGCGTTTTCAAAATTAAACTTAAAATTATGAGTGTTATTTTAAGAAAGCCTGCATATATTTTGTCATTTTCCCTTATCCACGAGACTGTTGTTCTGGAGAGGAAACATCCCAAATGGGATAGCACCATGAGAAAAATGCTGGATGGGGCAGGTGAATTTTGTCCATTGTCTGCTTCCTCTAAGCTGCCTTTCATTAGTGACTGGGGCCCTGAGAGGTAGGAGCAGGGACTCTGGATATTTACTGCCTTGGAAATAGGAAAATCTGACCACTTTGCATCCACAGTGTTGTGGATAGCCACTTCACATTAGTAGGTGTCCTATTTCCAGAAAAGAGGTATAAAATTTATTCCAGGACACCCACTGCACAATTATGAGAAACCATTATGCATTGTTATTTTTTCATTATTACTGTGGTTCAGATCAGATCATATCAAAGGAGAAAGAGCTTGCACTTTTTTTCCTTTTTTTCAAGGATAAACTTCAGGGCATTGTTTGAATGAGATTTCGCCTGCGGTATTTGTGGAGAGAATCATGCGTCTTTTGGAAAAACTCTCCGGGCAGAGCACAGTACCTTTGTGCTGTAGCCTCTTCACAGAGCTTTCTTACCTCTTTTTTTTTTATTATTATTTTCTCCCCACAACAGTAATAAAAAGCAATCCATGGGGAGGGACTCGAAGTCTTCAGTACAACCTTCTGTGGAGTGAATATTCGTGAGCCCTGAATAATAAATTTGGAGATGGGCAAGCAGAGGCTCCTTTCGGCTTCCTTTTTGTACCTCGGTCCCTGGTCCGCGGAACCGCAGAGTTGACTCTGCCATTTTTAGGGAACAAAGTGTCCCCAGCACTACCTCTCCTGCCTCTATTCAAACCTCATCGGAGAACTCCTGAAATGAAGCTGTCACTCAGGGCTGCTTGGGGACCTGTCACCACAACATTGAGCCTTTTCATTTTGATGGGTCAGCCTGCAATCCCCTTGAAAGAGAAGTCTGTGCCACCGTGGTTTCTCTTTCCACAGGAATTCTGAATTCTAATGAAACTCCAAATCGCTCAATAAAGACAGGGGCACGAGGACGTAATCCAACGCAGATCTGAGTGAAATTTGTATTTTATCTTTCCCCACCCCCCCACCCCAGCCCATTATTCTAATCGCTTAGGTGGTTCACAAAGGGTTGGCTCACAGTTCAGGCGCAAGAGGAATGAGGTGTCCTTTGTCCGGATGCTACACTGAGATTAGGTAGCAGCTCTCTGAAAATGAAAGGCCATGGCTCAAATTTCCTTGGGTAAATATCCATCCACCTATTGTAGTTTACACCTACAGAGCTACACATACATTTCTCATGTGCACTGGGCTGAGAGAGAAGAGAGAAATTCCCATTAACATGATTTTTGGGGTATTTTTTGTGTGCCCATGAAACGGTCTTTCCAAAACCTCCTGTGAAGCTTTTGCCACAAAATGAAGAGAATAGCATTGTTACTCTCTACCTTGTGATCAGCAAGTGCCTCGGATATATTATCTGGATGACGTCATGCAAATGATTATGTGCACTATGCTCTTTCAATCGTGTTCACGTTTTTAGGATACTTATGTTGAGTGCCACACACTGTTCAACCACTGTCTCTTCTTTCTTTGGAAAATAATTGATCAAACGTCCATAAGGAAGGCATTGAGGTGACTGACTGCCCACTAAACTCTATTTCTTAGTATACTTTTATAGTATGCACTAGAATTATATGTGTTCCTTCACGTGCAAAGGCAATTCACTCAGAAGTTCACCAATGAATTTTCTACCCCTTCCCAATATATTAGGTACAGCATGTACTGTGTTCCTAGGTCATTTAAAAAGAGACAGTAGATGAGAGAGAGAGAGGAGGAAGGGAGGGAGAGAGGTGCACATTATATATTTATGGAAATCGATATATTAAATTTGACTTGGTTGTGTTATCAACAAGCCAAACCCCAGCTAACCTTTGTTTTATCATTTGGCCTTCATGACGAGCTAATAGGCACTGTTTAAAATGTTACCATGTCCTTCCCACCCTTATAACTCCACAATCATATTTGTGTTACTCGAAACCTGAGAGCTACCAATCCATATTGCCTGCCTTCACTGTGTCACATCACCCTAAATATGTCAATTGCCTGTACGCTAACTATCCTAGGAACATCTGTTAGAACTCCAGGTGCTTCAGGGTCCAGACGTTAGCTGTAATTTTTTTTTTTTTTTTTTTCCTGCAGCCGATACAGAGAATGCAACAGACCATTGCATAGAAAATAATTCCTCCACACCCAAACTTATTGCTTTGGATGTGTGTTAGGAGGAATATTTGAAAAAAACATACCCCCAATATTAAATTACAATTTCTCTAATAGTTGTTCCATGATGCATTTCATTCTTTGTGTATGTACTACTAGGAAACACTGAAATACCCTTTAAAAATAATCATAATCGGGTGCCTGGGTGGCTCAGTAGTTAAGCATCTGCCTTCGGCTCAGGTCATGATCCCAGGGTCCTGGGATCGAGCCCCGCATCGGGCTCCCTGCTCAGCAGGAAGCCTGCTTCTCCCTCTCCCACTCCCCCTGCTTGTGTTCCCTCTCTCTCGCTGTGTCTCTCTCTGTCAAATAAATAAAATCTTTAAAAAAAATAATAATAATCATAATCTACCCTATAGAGGAGGAAGGCAGAGAAGCAAGAGAATAGTAGGATGAACTCCAAAGCAGGGGTGATCTCAGCTATAAATCTCCATTTTGGATCAGATCGATTTAGACCATCAACTTAAGCTTCACTTATGCTTATAGTTAATTATTTTTCCTTTCTGCTTCTTTTTTCTATTAAGTGCTAAATGGCTATATATATATATATAGTGCTTGTGTCAATATAAATCACATATTAGCTGTACACACACACACACACACAAACACACACACACACACACACACACACACTAAGGTTTGGGGAGAAGTTTAAATATTGTAGAATTTTCCAAACTGTCGGAATAATAGACATAGTCCTTTCTAAAACTGCAGAAGACACTTTATTTTGTCAGTTTGTGGTATTTTCTAAACATGAACTTATAAGGATGCAGTGGGGAAGTTCGTGTTAGATGTTTGTTATTTTATTTGTTGTGGCTCAAGGACAGACCTAGAATGTCCACACTCCTCAATCTCCTCTCAAACTCCTTATTAGAGAGAGAAACTATGAGCTATATTTTGTTCATTTAGGGATAAATGATGAAGTTTGAAAGCTAAGTCGTGGAATGTGACTAGCAATGACCAGCTGACTGGAACTCACTGCCTGATTCTGCTCTTGGATCATTCCCCCTCTTCAGTCTGGAGACAAAATAGAGTGTCCGCAGTAATTCTTACTTCTTGCAGCACAAAAGATGGAAAAATTGTACTCGGACACAAGCCAAAGGGGAAAAAAGCAGTTTACTGGAAACATTGACCAATTACATCTGTGTTTATGTGTGCAGAAAAGTGCGTCAGCAACTCAACATTCACGGCTTGTTGAGAAAAGTCTTTTGTCTTCCACCTGGGAATTCACTTCTGAAGTTTTAAAAACATTTCAAATGCAGAGAAACATTGCCATTTACTGGTGCAAAGTTATAGCAGTTCATAAAACAAAATTAGCATATATTAACCATGCAAATATACAACGATACTTTGCTCCGCTCAGGTAATTCTTCAAATCAATATTTTAGTGGACAGTTGCTTGATACAAATGGGCCTAAAGCAGACTTTCAGAGAACAGGCTTGGATCTGACAAACCCACTTGCTTCTGGATGTTTCCATGAAATGACATGTCCTCTCCTCCTAACCACCATTTTTGTTACTCCAATCGAGTTGGCCTTCTGGATCAGCTTTGGGGCCAGTGAAACCTGAATCTATGTTTGAATTTCATTCACAATACTAGTCTAAGTCATTTTCTTCTATGGGAACAAGGTCAGGGTTTGGGGAAATGTCTCCTGCAATGAATGCATTGAGGCAGTAATACATCGGTGCCCACCTGGAGTATGGAGGAGCCCGCGCTGCCTGTGAAGGGCCTGTCATTACCAGGGTCAGTTTTGCCCTCTCTGCTTTGTCTCCCTTTGGTAAGTCTGTCAAAATTCCTGCAAGTTTTGATGGTGTTCCAACCAAAGACCAGAATCCCAGGCAACCGCACAAGGAAGCACAACCCCGCATCATGCACACTGCACCTTGACAAGAAGCTCTCCTGGGGATGCTCCTCCCCACATGCCCTAAGGATCCAGCAACTGTAACTCCGTTTCTTCACTCACGAAAGAAAATAAAACACCCCAATCTCCTGCGCGACGTACCCCCTTGTCAGAAGGAACGAGAAGGTCCTTGGAAAGTGATTTGAAGCTGGAGGCTGAAGACGTCATGGAAGTAAACAGTAATTTTATTAATTGCCTCGAAATAGAAAATGTTGAGTTTAAAACCATGCTACTTTCTTCGGAGTAAACACTAAATATAACAGCCAAAGCGATATGGTTAAAATTAACTTGCAGTTGCTTTTCAAGCTGGTGAGATACAATTAAAAATGGGGGATATTGCCAAATCTCATTTACTGCTTTCTTTCTTGTGAATAATATCTGTACATTCAGGTCTTCATTATACATCTCAATGGCGTAGGAATCCCACTGCATCTGCTTATTCTTGATTTTTATCAATGGAAAAAAAATGATTAAGTTCCCATGCAATGTTAAATACCACAGTCACACTTCCCAGGATTTGCTGCAGCAACCAGCAACTCCATCACTGTCCTCTTCTCCTGGCCTTCCCCCCCTGACATCCGTGTGTGTGTGTGTGTGTGTGTGTGTGCATGCACACTAGCCTGTCTTACTCTCTGGTTATAGTGTGCAAAATGGCTATTACTGACTGCTCACAGTATGCCAAACAGCACTGAACGGGTTAATTGGCATTTTAAAAAGGTAATTGTAAAGTGTAACCTGCGGGGTTATCACCAGAATTGGGAGGTGGAATGTAGGTCTCCCACCCACTGGAGACTCTTACATCTTGAGGAGCAGGATGAAGACAAGAGCAATGTTACTGCTGTTTCTTGATTTCCCCTTTCAGCCCCAACTGCTAACCCCCCAACGCTCTCTTTTGAATTTACTGTATGAAGCCAGTAGTTACAGAAGAGTAGTATGTGCTCCATCCTGACTATAGAATTACCTTGGGATTTGATTGTAGCATAAATATGCAGTAAATCATTATATGTGTGTAGTTTTTTTTTTTTTAATCATGCATAATGTATATACACAGGATTTGTTTGGGAAAGAACTACAAAATGACTGGAGTCACAAAGAGACCAGTGTATTTTAAGACATTTCCATGACTTTGAGTGTAGAATCTACAATTTTTAAATGGGTTTTTAAACAGGTAATTGTGAAGCATACATAAGTGCCGATTACCTCAGAGCATGATTACCACAGGACGGAGGGACAGCGACGGCAGGTGGTTGCCACCAGCGCCCAACCTAGCTACTTGGTTTAATGTTGAAGAGAGCGCGTTTCATTTTGGTAGTTAGAACACCTTCCGTTATGCTTGAGTAAAAGAAAAGCAAGGAAAGTAAACTATCGAAAGAGGATTTCCAACCAGTATAGCAATCCAAGGGGGTAAATCATATTCTACTTTCTGTTGGGATTAAATGTGCCCTTGCCCAGATTCACACACTCTTGCACAAATACCCACACACATGCTCAACTCTGAGCGTCACGAGGTCAGGGACTGCGTCTTACTCATCCTCCTATCCCTTGCAGTTCTCCGCACAGTGCTATAAACAGAATAAGTGTCCAATTGTCAAATTCAATAGCTATGGGGGGATGGGGGAAATAGGTGGAGGGAATTAAGAGTACACTCATCTTGATGAACGCTGAGCGATATAGAGAACTGTTGGATCATCGTATTGTATACCTGGAGCTAAGGTAACAATGTATGTTACCGATATTCGAGTTAAAATTTTAAAAATAAATAAAATAAGACAAAAACCTAAACGGGGTCATTTATTTAAAATAACATACAGGACTGTGAACTTCAGCCACACCAGAATAGGCTAGAATTCAGGCAATCTGACTATGAAAAACCAAAACCCAAAACACTACAGTAATTCCAACTCCACAGAATAAAAGGAAGTACATAGTAAGAACGTATTTTCTTTTGATAATAGTTTTCTGTCAGGGGCCTATTCTTCCACCATGGAGAAGAAAGAGTCATTATAAAGATATATAAACCTCTCAGACCCATGATGGATCTTTGCTATAAAAGCGGAAACAGCATCAATGTACCCCATATACCTTGCCCCTCACACACACACATCCCGTTCAATTATTCTATCTGCTCTTTGCCCACCAGCCCAACCGTAAGACTCCTGGCTTGAGAGCAACTCATCACCCTAAGCATTCCTTGAGTAGGAGAGCCAGAGTCTTGGCATCATAGAAGCATGGCCAAGTGGTCTGGCAGTCAGAACCCTCAAGCTTGGGCAATGTGCACACATGCACGCACACACGCATGCCATCCCACCAGGAGATGCTGAATTGACTTGCCCCCTCTGCAGCAGCCTGCAGCAGTGTAGGAATCCATACCAGCTCCAGTATTCTTTCCTGCAGACACCTTCCGTCTTCAGAGAAACAAAGTAGGGGGGATTGCAAAGGATCAATACGTCTTCTGGTGCAAACAGAAGGGTGAGCAGAACTGTATTCATCTTGGACTCTGAAAATTGTTCCTTTTTAGCTCACCTCCTTGCTATTTATAAAAGAAATCTCAGTGAATACTCAATTAGTATAATTAGCACCACTTTACTGTGACTTTAATAACTTGGGATAATTTCATTTCATCTATTTCATATCCATAGCCAATATTACGAGAATAAACAGTTACATTGTTGGGGGGGGACTGGTGTAGACTTATCTGCCCGCTTTCCTTCATGGGAATTCATTCACAAGCACTGCCTTCTGTCCCCCTTACAGGTATGCATTTAAATGGTTTCCAGTGGAATTCTACTGTCAGCCTTCAGGAACACGTGGACTGTTGCTCCCCCTTTTGCCTTCTGCATCTTTACTTCCTAGTGCCCAAGCCCTAATGCAGTATAATTGAAACAATTTTATTGTCTGGAGCTACTCATTCTAATGTTTCAATGACAGAAAATACTGGTCAATTTGACAAGTTAATATGACTTCAGTGGTCATTTGAACTCCTTTAAGCTGTTGGGTGCTAAAATTGCTTGTCACCTCCCTTCACCTGCAAACGGAATTCAACCAGTATGTAAGGTTGGGGGTAGCGGGGGGAGGTGGAGAAAGTTTTTCACTGAAGACTGCTCTTTCAGGAGTAATTGCAACTTTTGATAATTGGTAGGACCCTGCCCCTTTTTTCAGTGGCAGGGTCCCTCTCTGAAGCAACACTTGACTCTCCCGTACGTATACCATCTTTATGTAAAGCCCCTAAACTTTGTGCCTGGTCTCATATGCTAAAGGCTTGACCCAGCCTCCTGTCTCCTCGTTCTGAATAAATGCAACACCGTCCTTAAAAATACGGACTTAGTCACTAGGGGATCACATAAGGTGAATCATTATTCGGGATGGCATTTAAAGATCGTTCTCAAATTTCAATGCCCAGGGTTTCCCAGAAGCTGCAAACAACGGTGGTTCTGAACTTGTTACCATCCCAAACCAACTCAAACAACAAGATTTCCACAGTAACTGCTTTGCAAGTAAGCTATGAAAAATTAAAATTATCTTCCCCCCCCCCATTTCTGAGCCCTTCCCCAGTGACCTTAGAAGGGGTTACTTTAAGTAGAATGTGTTAAGTTTACATATAACAGCAACAACAACAACAACAAAAACCCAAAAACCTGAATAGCTTTAAACTAAGTAGCTTATGGGTTTACTTTGTCTAAACAGAGTTCAGATTGCATTGTGGGACTCCATGTCACTCTTTCTTTATTTTTCCAAGAAAACGCTTGATTCTAATGACATCCGTGAGGGCCTGACCAGTGTATGTCGATTTCTCCTTACAGCACAAAAGCGTTTTGTACAATTTGGGGTATGATTCCTTCTTGAAAGAGATCTTTTAAAATATCTCATTCTTTCGTGTAGGAGTTGAGTTGAACTTTGCTTCTTTACCTGACTGGGACCTGGTCGTCTAAGTATACACTGTCTCTATCTCTAGGCTGGTATGACCAAAACCTATACCCTGGCTCCTTCCATCTTCCATCTTCCAAGAGCGGGGCCCTGCTGGGTTGGCCATGGTTTGGCACTTTGTTTCAATCTCATCATTTCGCTTTTGAAAGAGGCACACTCCTTTGCATTGGAAAAGTACCTTGCTTGGTGATATCAACACATGGGCTTTTGCCCCCTTAAGACAAAAGTATGTGACTAATTCATGAAAAGCATGATATTCACGTCAAAAAGTCAAAACAGTTCTTAGAACTCTTGATATATTTTTTTCTGGAACCTCCAATGTTGTCCTGAAAAGACAAAATCCAGTTTACAAGTGTACAAATAAGTAAATGAAATAGATTTCACTGCTACCCTCACCCCGGGATAGCTGAAATAGAGTCTGGCTGGACGGATGTTACAGCAGATATATTTTAAGAGTTCCAATTAAAAGCAATTTCAGGAGACTCAAATTGCTCAGAGAATGATAGTGTCTGGGGCTGGGCCTCTTTCACTTTTTTCTTTTTTCTTTTTCTCTTTTTTTTTTTTTTTTTTGCTTTTTCTTAGTGTTCAGACCTTCAACATGGGAGCAGAGATGCCAAAATTCGTTCCTCAGAACAGAAGGTGGCCTAATTATTAAAAGGAATGGCCTTCCTGCCTGTGATGATCTGTCTATTTGTGTATAAAATCCTACAACTGTGAAGGGCCTCGTGCACTGCAAAAGGGAAGGGGGGGTAGAAAAAAGGAAAAAAAAAATCAAAGTGCTCAGTCAAGATACATCAGAGAGATTACACAAGAAGAGAAGCATAGTTTTCGAGCCCCCAGAATTCTTGACCAAAGAAGTAGTTAGTCCCAGGTCTACATCAAAAGAAAGCGGCGTTCTGTGTCATTGCTAAGACATTTCTGTGATGTTTTGCCCTTAGTCTCAGAGTAATCAAAAGTCACATTAAAAAAAAAAAAAAAAAGGGATAGACTATCCCTTTAAAATTAGATCATCACTCTGTATTAATATGCAGAATGAGTTGTCAATTGACCAAGCAACAAATGTACTTCCTCATATCCTCATTTTCACTTCTATCTATGAATATTTTAAAACCCTAATGTGTGCCTGGCCATTTGGGTTTTAAGCGAAGACTTATCACAGTGTAAAACCCTTCATTTTTATCCCTTCGCTGAGGGCTTCTTTTTCCTTTTTCCAGGGTGTCATTAAAAATCTGATGCCAAGAGCCAGGACTTGGCAAGGTTTGCAATATAATTTGCAATCTGCAGTGTTTGCTGGCTAGCCCCCACCTGCCCCCCCCCTCTTTTTTTTTCCCCCTTACCAGCCTGCCCGCTAGAGTCAATAGGGGGCATCGCTCATCTGTCTAAAAGAAAAATAGCAGCATACTAATTAGAATTCTATTTGCCAGAAGCCTCGGAGTTGCTGTGCTTATAGATTTCAAGCTTCTTTTGTTTGAATTAAATTGCCAACTTTTTTTTTCCTTCCTTCTTTGCAGTAGCATGAGGAGCGGGTGCCTTATTTGATTGAAGGGGGGTTGGGGGGGAGGTTGTGCGCGGGAAGAGTCTCAGCTATGGAAAGGCTGGGGAAATGTCAGGGTTGTGTTTAAAAATGCCTGGTATGCTTTTCAGGGGCTGACTCCTGTCTTTCGCAGAGTTGTTTTGGGGGAACTGGTGGGAAGGTGGAGAAGTTCAAAGGGCAGAGGTTAGTTCTCCAGTGGAGGCCCCCAGCCGGCGCCCCTTGCCTGATGCTGAAATTCTGGGAGAGCTGATGCACTTTCGCCCCATGCAAAACCAGATGGTTCATGCTCGGATAAGAACTCTGGGCTGAGATCACAAGCTGGTTCATAATGGAACACGGTCTCTCTTGCTGTGTGAGATATTCCTCCCAAAAGTGGGGGGGGATGGATGCTGCAAGACCAAGATGCAAAGAAAGAACCATATTTAATATTAGCCTGTTTTTACGACCCTTTAGTGAAGTTCTTACGGCCCTTTATTAAAACGTCAACATTTCCCATGAAGAATTTGAAAATAATGTCCATGTTCTGTTTCAAAAATAACCCAACGGTAGAAAACTTGAGGTTCCAGAGAAGTACCCAAATGTTTTGCTCAGGAATCCTCCATTGACGCAACATAACCCTGTTCGCAGGAGTTCATCCTTGAATCCTACAAAGACCTGGAGCTAACCAAAGGGAAGACCAGACCTATGAATCCCACCTCACAGACACTTACAATTTGCCTCTGAACTATGGTAATATAAAGGCTCACAGCAGCCATTAAGTTAATTGTCCTTTGAAACACAAGAAATAAGAAACGTAGAGCCTAGTGAAGACTTACATACATGACAATGAAACGTACCCTCCAAATGCGATTGTCTACAAAATAATGAATGTGTAAAGACAAAGTGGTATTCAATATAATAAAGATGTACTGGCTGATACAACATAGAAATTGGGGCTTCTATTCCTTAAGTGATTTTGTGATGAAGGAAAAACTTGGTTATGAAGCAAAATAGTTCTTTTTGCACATTGCACCAGGACACTGGGGCCAGGCCTGGAGTGCTTTACCCACCACTACCCAATAAAATCTGTCTCTTCTTGCCTGTTTCTAGGCTGTGATAGCCTGTAAATGTGCTAAAAACCCAAAAGGGACCTTCATGAATGAATAAAATGAACCATAGCCTCTATTGTTAATTCTAACCTCTCAGCTACTTAGTGGGTTTTTTTTTTTTTTCTTTATTAGTAGGCAGTCCAATTCAAGAGAAAAGAAAGATCTTATTTTTGTGGACCTGTATGTTACATGGGAGCAAGTTCAAAGGGAATTATCTCAAAGAGATTTGCTGAACAGAATATCTGCATGGACCCAATGTGCTTACAGATGTTAACAGTGCATTACTTGGAATTGACACATTTTAATTGAAGTAGGTTTGGGGTCTGGGCCTTGCCTGAGCAAGAACTTACTTTTGCAATGGTTGCTAAAGAAGCAAACATTTCGGGATGTTTAGAAACTAGCATTGCTTGTACTTGAAAGAGAAAGTGGTAGTCGTACAAGTATTCCTTTCTCCTTCCGTCTTTAAATGTCTTACTAGTACTCCAAGCTGAGAAGCAAAACACTGATACTCGAGGTAGCGTGTAAAGCCCAGAGCCAACTTCACTCACATTTCTTTGAATTGCTTTTCCAATTCGAAGCCTCTAAGAATCTGGTCCTCCTTTATCTCTTCTTGTTATAAAAAGTGGCAGGAGACAGAATGGCAGAATGACCCACAAGATGGCATCTGTCACCAGGGGATTTTTCCCGCATTCTGCAGGCCAAATTTTGTTTGAACTTGCTGTGGCCTCTGTCACAACTTCAATTTCCCTCCATTCTTGCCTCTTTGTCTTTATCCCCGTCATGCAGGCCCAGGCTGTTTACCTGGCTTCTGAAACCTTTTCCTTCAAGAAGCCCAAGTTTAAAAAAAATTAAAAAAAGCAACTTTAATTTGAAATCTGCGCTCAGAATTACAGCGGCAGTGAGGGTATGGGACAGTGGACTGCCGCGGCAACCTCCTTGAACTTGGAGTCAGTGATGGAAATGGATGTCTTAAGACTTAGATTTTCCCCACAGACTCACACAGACACTAGGCCTGCAGGTGAGGGAGCTGACTGCCATGCTGATGAGGCTGTAGGGTTTGGGTTGCTTTTAAGGTGAACGCATGACAAATGGCTGAAATAGAAGTGCCCTTAGATGGGTCTGCTGAATTTTAACCCTGGCCAGAGTTAAACCATATTAAATCCAAGTTCTTAGTTTATAGACGAGTCAAAAGTGTAATCGAGGGAAAGGATGATGTCTTTGAAGAGCCAACAGGTTTATAAGGAAAAAGGATTCATCCCTCAAGAGAACGAGGACACGGAGAATTTTATGTGTTTGGCAAGTTAGAGACAGTGAGGTTTGGGAAAATCTGCATATCCAAGAATTGGTTAAGGAAATGATTAGATTCCATAGCATTAAATCCGTCAATGTGCGCAAAAAGACTCTGGCACTGTTCCGGCCAAAGGTCAGTTTTATTATCAGAACCATGAAACGTCTTTAAATGTTAAAGTCATTAACTTATTAATATGAGGATGAGGATGAATATTACTTTATCAATATTCTTTGAAATGAATTCAATTCAAATAACAGAGATCTTTTTTTTTTTTTTTTGGTCTCATATTAATTAACTATATACCATTCAAAATAATTAAAAGCCAGTCTGGAAAAGTGGGCACGGGGCAGGCAGGAGCTGGGCGGGGGGCGGTCAGTGGGGAGGAAGCCAAGGATCCCTTGCCGGAGAGGCGTCTGCGTCTTATTGTGGTGATGGCCAGGGAAAGTGACAACTTCCATGGACAGGAGCCTTGCCCTCCCTCCACCTCTCTCTGCGCCCTTGCTTTGCCGAGTCAGAGGAGGTGATGGGGGATGCCTGCCACCAGCGAAGCACAGTGACCCATTGTGTGATCAGATGTGGTGACAGGCCCCCCTTCCCTTCGGGCGGGGTCTGCGGCTGCCCATCACCGCGCACTGTTCCACCCGGCGTCCCGGCATTTCAGTAATGGCGCTAGAAAGGGTCTTGAAGCATGGTAATTAAAGTCCTCCACAGCTGGTGTCGTGAAACAAATAAGAGAAATGCACTGCGTGTCAAGGACGGCTAACATTTGTGCTTTTTTCATAATCTTTTTTTTTAATCATTGTTGTTTCCTGTGTTTCCTGTGTGAGCAGTGTTACTTCTGCTTTTTTTTTTTTTTTTTTTAACTCCCATCCTGCTCACTTGGGACTCATTTTTAAGGCCAGCCAGTATGCATGAATCCTGCGTCGAGTAGAAATTTACTCCTCATGATAGAAATGACAGGCCTGTACAATAATACATGAAAAAAGAGTCATTCATTATTTATTTTTAAAAAGCAAAAGTAATGGACTGTCTTTTTGTACATTATACGAGTGTTAAATGAAAACGCGTGTGTGTGCGCGCACGCGTGCACGCGCGCGCGCTTGTGTGTGTGTGTGTGTGTGTGTGTGTGTGTGTGTATTGTTACAGAAGTACTATCCCTATAATGTCTCCCTGCTTTTCTGATTACTCCAGGCTTTCTGCCCTGGAGGAATAAAAAAAACACATTTTTCACAGCACTCCGATGGAACATGGTTGAAACATTTCCTTCGAATTTGCCTCTTGCTTACTTCTTGTTTTTGATGCTGTTCATCTCCCGATGGATGAGTCTTTTCTTTTCTTCCCTGAGAGATTGAACAAGGCAAGGAAGGGGAGGGGCAGTGGCAGGCAGAGGGGCAGGAAGGAGAAGCGGAGATCTTTACTGTGTGTGCATTTATCTGTCTCTAAGTTGGACTTGAATATAATTCAGTGAGACACTCCTCTCCCTTTAGAGCTGGGCACAAAAACAAGCTCATGAAATCAAACAAGAGGGCAAGAGCTTATCTTCCCCCAACAAATTTATCAAGAGAGAGTTGGTGGTGGGCTTAGGAAACTGTCATGGAGGGGACAAGGTGGAGATCAAATGTACTGTTGAGTAAGGAAACGAAGCACAAACTTTGCCCAGAGCTTGGGGACAATGATGCTCAAAGATTAACCCACCCTCTCAATTAACACCTCACATGAAAATCCCCACAAGGTCATGGGATCCGTGCTTCGGTGCGGTCAATCAGCGCCGCCCGCCTCCATACAAACCGAGACCGAATGCAGAATTAACACCGGTCCCCAAGCCCTCGCTCACAGACTCACGTCAGATTAAGCCCTTGCACAGAGAAGATATGAAAAGCATTTCTAATTAGGGTCTGAGGTTACTGGTTAAAATGCAGTCGAGCAGTCTACCAACCATTCTTCTCCTTTTTTATAATTTTAATTAAACTCAGATACTATTTAATTCCTACCTGCATAGATTTAGTGCTACTTGAATGCAAACCTGATAAAGAATACTCCTGATCCCCACTTAGCTGCCACAAGGACTTATTAAAGAGGGGGTGACTGTCTGCAAGATCTTCCAGGAGTCCCTCTGCAATAATTACTTTTCTATCAAATGAAAAGCATAATATTTTTCCGTAAATAGGTTTTTTTCCCTGTGAAACTTTGACTTCTCTACTCTCTTGACAAAATTGTAATTATAACTTCACTGTAGGGGTTACTTTACCATCAGGCTAGCCATTAGAATGCTTTTTCTTGCACGCCAAAGCTCTGTTTTCTCCTGGCTTACAGAAACTTGAGATGGACGCTGGAGAATTTTTCGCACAAATGTATCACTAATTAGATGTGGATGTGTTGCTTCTGTATTTAAAAATGCTATTGACCAGACCCTCTTTGAATTATTAGGAATTCCGCAGTGTGCCTGAGTCCTTCTGCCATTGTCTGATTAGTAGTCTAGTGTCTTGGAACCAATTTTTAATATCTGCGGTGACCCCAGAAGCCTTCAACAACATCTTCAGCATACTAAAGCCTCGCTTCTCCAAAGCACAGGTCTGAATAATTCAGGACCTGTAACGGCAGTTTTGCCCTTATGAAACCATTTGGGCAACTTTGGGATTCTAGAATCTATAATGCTAACTTCCTTCCCATGGCCTTTGGATTACTTTCCCAACGGTGGTTTCAAATAGCCATGATTTCAAAAATGGTGTTCTAATGGTCTGCTGAAATAATAACTGTATCAAAAATTATCCAAATAAGTTCCCCTTTTGAGTACTTGTAACAGAACTCCTGCTTCACCCTGCAGCATCATGCAGGCCCCAAATCTCCTATCTACTGGATAGAATAAAATACAATCTCATGGTCCATTTTTGTAAGTGTGGCCGCCATTTTTAATGGCGACATTAACATGAAAACGCACGGTGCTATCATTTGACCATCTATTCAACGTTTAAGGAAAAACATTTTCAATAAGTGATGTTCTAAAGAAATGTGTTTATGATCCTTAACTCATTTGATGTCATTCTCAACACAAGATTTATAGTCTCAGAACTAAAAGGAGGGATCATGCAATGTAGACTAGTTAGTGACCAGACTAACTTTTTGTACCTCTCTTTTCTTTTTCCTCATAAGCCACAGGTTTCAAAAGTATCCAAAAAGGGCTAGATTCTCAGATAGGCAGCTTGGACCCTGGGACTGTGGCACCAACAGGGATAAGTTCAGTTCAGTGTTGTTTACTGAAATGTCCTGGAAGTTGTTTTAGACTGTGCTCTAAAGGGCTCCCTTTTCTTCCTAAAAAAGAGATTTTATCTGTCCCTAACCTCTGTGATTTCCATTTCCTACCGAATATCTGCACACTTGTTCCATGCCCACTTTTCAAACCGTGCCTCTTATAAACCTCCTCAAAGCTACCTTCTAATTCTGCATTATATTCACAGAAGCTTGACTACATCCTGATTCTTCCTACCTCAAGGTTTTGAAAGGTAGCACAGCAATACGATAAAAGAACAGACTAGAACAGCGAGGGCTGGGTGACCATGAGCATGTTACTTCACCTCTCTGTGCTTCATTCGCCTCATCCATAAAATGAGGATCATATCCATTCCTGCTCACAGAGTGGATATAAGAAATAAGTGGGTTAGTACATGCAAAGGGTTTAGAACAATACTAGTACGGGGCGCCTGGGTGGCTCAGTCGTTAAGCGTCTGCCTTCAGCTCAGGTCATGATCCCAGGGTCCTGGGATCGAGCCCTGCATCGGGCTCCCTGCTCGGCGGGAAGCCTGCTTCTCCCTCTCCCACTCCCCCTGCTTGTGTTCCCTCTTTTGCTGTCTCTCTGTCAAATAAATAAATAAAATCTTTATTAAAAAATGATAAAAAAAAAAAATACTAGTACAGAAGAAGCACTTCTTCATTGGTATTTAGTATTATCAGCCACTCTTCCTTGCCTGGAAAGTCTCCCCCTCTAGTATGTGCTTGTTGAAGACCCAGGGGTCATTTCAGACCCCTGTCTTCCAAGAAATCCCCCTGGGTACTCTGGGTCAGAATTAGGAACCACTTTCTCTCCCATGTGTTCCTTCCAGCACCTCTAACATTCAGGCATTTATTATAGTGGCCTGTGTGGGTCATGGTTCTCTGGCTGTATGCCACAAAACCTGAACAATTTGCCCCAGATTTTGGTCAGGGGGTAGAATGTTCTCAAGCTACAACCAAAGATGCGTGCCCTTTCCAGAGGTGTGTCAGATGGAGGCAGAGCGTGAGCTCGTGGAGGGCAGCCTGCCTGGTCTGCTTGGTCTCTGCACCCCAAAGCTCTAAGCCCAGTGCTGCGAGCAGAGCAGATGCTT
The DNA here is from genome assembly GCF_004348235.1 of Phoca vitulina. Classification (NCBI taxonomy): domain Eukaryota; kingdom Metazoa; phylum Chordata; class Mammalia; order Carnivora; family Phocidae; genus Phoca; species Phoca vitulina. The sequence goes on along the minus strand of NW_022589764.1, from coordinate 2,216,506 downwards.
GGTAAATGTTTGTTAAATTAAATCTCAGGCAATTTGCTTCGATTTACTTAGAACTCTCTGGGTAAGTAATCAGTTCCTATACCATTCAATGAGTTTTTAATAGCATTTACATTGGACTCTCCATACAGGTTAATCAGAACCAGCTCTCCTAACTCCCCGGCTTTATACTCAGGGATTTCAGACAAACAGACTCAGGTCAGTGCCTTTGCCCATCTTACCCAAGGCTGAAACTGAATGGGGAAACCCTTACTCTACGTGGATTTCTCTTCCATTCACAAAACAGACATCGTAGAAGGAGACGTGCCAGACACACCAGTGGAGTCAAAGGTTTGATTTCCATGGGACTGTATTTCCATGGGACTGTATTTCCAATGAATGATCAGCTGTCTAAATCATTGAGAGGGACTGATTGTAGAGTGCTCCCTCCCTGCAGAGTTGAAATGTCAGGATGTGTTGAAAATTTCAGGATGTGCTGAAAATTTTCAAGCACTGAAATTCGAATGAAAGGACCCAAAACGTAAACCCAAAGATAATCATGAAGACTTTGAACTGCTTCTGTTCCATGAACACTATATCCCACCAAAAAAGGAGTGAACTTTGCTTTGAACTCCAACCCCTTTTGTTATTCTTTTCTTTGGCAATTTTTCTGACGCTCCAGAATAGCCAAACGTGAGGAAGAAGAAAACTGGGGCTATAGGCTCAGAGGTAAACAGAAAAACATGTAACAACGTAAACGATGGTTCAACATAGATAAAACATGTTTTAAGGATCAAATGCTGCCAGTGGGATCCTGAAAATCCTTAAATGTGTGAATTTTCCCCTAGTTATCTTGTTTGAAAAGTTAGTTCTGAGCTTCTTTGCTTGAAATTAATATTTATTTGATTAGCATATATGGATTAAAGGTGATTTGGAAAACATAACAAAACATAAGCGAAATCAATCCCTTCAAATCTAACACCTGAAAATTAAAACTAATGTTCGAGAACTACCTTGTGCCAAGATATTGTTGTCTTATCTCACTTCGCTCTCACACTGACTTCCAAAATTAACCAGGTGTGTCATACACGGTGAGGTAATTAAATGGGTTGACTTTCCGTATGAGATTATTTGCTACAAATAGTTAGATTTTGAAAGCGCTCTTGCTATGATGCATGATAGTAGAGACTCCCATTTTATATGTAGGAAAATTGAGGTTCAAAAAGACATAACATGCCCATTGCTGCATATTTAGAACACCAGACAGGATTAAGAGTTGAACCTCTCCCATCTCAAGTCCACATCCTTTCCCCCTCCCATGAGATTCTTTTCTCAAGGATTGTTTTGTTTCTTCACATTTCCCCTCACTCCAAAAACATTTATTGGCAGCCATCTAAAATGGCAGGCATTATTTTAGGTTCTGGGAATACAGTAGCAAACAAAACAAAGTCCCACCCTCCCTAAATTTATATTCTAGTGAGAGACGCAAATGGTATATTTACTCTCAGGAGGCAACAGCAGCTATGAAAAAAAATAAGCAGGGCACAGGACTGAAGCCAATGAAGGTAGAGGGCTATTTCCTTTTTTTTTTTTTTTTTAAGATTTTATTTATTTATTTGTCAGAGAGAGAGTACAAGCAGGGGGAGTGGCAGGCAGAGGGAGAAGCAAGCTCCCCTCTGAGTAAGGAGCCTGATGCAGGACTTGATCCCAGGACCCTGGGATCATGACCTGAGCCGAAGGCGGATGCTTAACCAACTGAGCCACCCAGGCATCCCTAGAGGGCTATTTCTGATGGGTGGTCAGACACTTTTTGCTTAAGCAGAGACCTGAAGGAAATAAATCACATGGGCCAATTCCCTGCCAATGGGCGCCTAAGAAATTAAAACAGCCCCCCCTTCACACAAGTGAACTTTGAGGAGTCAGGAAATGGCAGATCAAGGACAAGATCTTGCTCCCACCTGGACAGGAGATGTTTGGAATGGTAGCTTGGCTTCTCCTTCCCTTTCTCACTGAGGTCTGATCTCGAAGTCATTAACGACAAGCCAGCTTTGCTTTTTGCTAGATAAGAAGTGGGGAGTTAAGCCTTGGGGTACCATCTTTATTGAACCAGTCCATATTTCCCATAATATTGTCTACCACAAGTTTTACTTCGGTCACAACAGCTTTGAAACAGAGGACTTTGTAATGGCAGAAGCAAGTGGGGCCCATGAAACCCCAGTATGCAATCCTTTTGACTTTCATGTAAATGTTTACCCATGATGAACTTCACCACGTGCATGCCTAAAATGGATGCTCCACATTTTTTTCCATCCAGACACCCGTTTGACTCAAGGACACATGCTACATGCTCAACATTTCAGATTAATGAGTGTAGGCCCACAGCAAAGCCAGGTTAATATATTTCCCGGTTACTCCATCTGATAGGCTCCATCTGATATATCATGCATGCATGTCCCAGGGAGTTCAAGTTGCCTAAGAGAGCAAATATGAAAATCACAAAAGATTTTATTTCTCATAAAGGCTTTATAAAGCAAAATCTGCATAAAGCAATATTCGGGTACATAACAACAATAATGACAATATAATAGCGATAGACAACACTCTATTCAATGTGTAATTAATATTTTAATTATTTTTCTCAGTAATATCTGCATCCCACTGTGCAAAGTAACTGGGTCTCGTATTTTTCAAAGATGACAAGATTAGCGTTATTAATGGTCTAGGATGTGTGTCTTTATTTTTTAATGTTATTAATGCTACTAATGGTGATGAATAAGAGAGTCATTATGAGGTAAGGAGGTGGTTCGTTCTGATGATCCCACTTGGGTCCCTGGAATTTAACTTTCCACATTGGTTAATAATTTATCTGTGGCTGAGGCCGACTTTTTGTGTATCCCAGTTGTATATCCACATGTATATTTATGTCTACTAAATTATTTTAAAGAGCTTTAAAAGTAATTGGCCTATAATCTCACACAGATAGTTTTGATTGAGATGAACAGAATTTTAGAACTATAAACATCAGAGTACTTGTTTTTAGAATTTTTTTTTAAGAGAATGTTGTTTTTACTGGCAGAGGAAATTATAAGCCTTCACCTTCTCAGCCTTAGATCTCAGGGACATTATCTATTAAATTTATGGGACGTTTTAAAATAGTTTAGTTTCCAAAAATTCTAGGCTGTCCATACATAGTATTGTGTTTCTCATGGTGTAAAGCTGGGCTAGCTTTACAAACATAGCTAACTGAGCACTTGGAAATGTGGCTCGATTGAATTCACATGTGCCATAAATGTAAAACACTCTCTTGGTTTTGAAGACGTAGTCCAAAAACAAAACAAAACAAAACAAAACAAAGCAAACAAACAAACAAAACCCAAAAGACAAAAGAAACACCAGATCTCACTAGTAACAACTTAGTATTGATTGCATGATAATATTTTGGACAGATTTGGGCTGAATAAAATATTATTTAAATGTCACATTTTTTCTTTACTTTTTAAGTGCAGGTACGAGAAAATTACACATGTGGCCCCCATCACATTTCTACTGGGTACCATTGCTTTAGAGCTCAATCTTTGTAACTAGTAATCAACCCATTTTACAGATGAAAAAAAATGAGTTCATAGAGATTGTTTTGGGGATCCAAATTCAAGCAGTTTGGCTCTAGAAGCCATGCTCATAAGCCCCGTGCCATGGTCCCTTAGAAACAAGGGTCTGGGTCCCCAGTGGTTTAAATCCTTCCTCGCGGATACCCTGAGCTCAGGGGCGGATAGGAGAAGGCTAGAACCATCAGAGCTCCAGCACCAGAAGAAATGTCCCAAACAGGCCCAAACAGCTCTGAGACAGGGCAACAATCATCTTTGTCATCTAAAAATATTCTCAGCTGCAGGGTGGCATTGTCCCTCCGTGAGGACAACGGCCAACTTTCCCTGAGATCCTTCCGCGGGGAAGGCAGGCGCGGTCATCATGCTCCTCGGCCCCATATTTGCATCAGTGACTGGCACTCTATTAGGATTGGTATCAAGGGGGTGGGATCCTGGTTTCCCTGGATTTGGGCCTTTCACGCCTTCTGATTGATAGCTCCTACTTGTAAAGCGGTCACCCGCGCAGCTGTCTACTCCTCCTGTCCGCCTCTCCACTGCGGTTGATGCAATTCTGGTTTCATTCATCAGTCCCCTTGAATAGCAACATCCTCCAGTCGGAGGCAAACCTGCTGTCGTGGTGCGGGGGCCCCATTTGCATGCATGCGCTGTCCTGCCAAGCGTTCCGTGGCACTGCGTCTGCCAACTGACAGGCAGCCTGTGTGGATCCCATCCCTGATAAGTTTTCTAGTTTCTCAAATTATCTGTGTTTTACTTCGCTTTCATGCTCAAAGCATAACAAATTTCTTTGATATGTTTCTGTGTGCTGTGGAATGCCGATGGCGTCAACTGAACTATACCACACACGGAAAAAGCTGTTTTTTGCAGAGCCTATAAATATCTGCTGCTTCATGATGTCTTTGATTGCTACGTAAACTCTGATCATTAAACATTGATCAAAGATGGCTTGGAATCAAATGGCTTTATGCGATGATGATGTGGGTGCAACAGGCAAAGGTCGGGAGTAGGTGTTTTGTGGGCGCCCACGCCCTCATCGTGGAAAAAGCTCCCAGTGGATTGGAGATGTCAGCTTTTGTCCACTAGTCTGAATTTAATGACACGCATAGTGCTAGAATTTTCCTGGCTTACAATATATTTCTTTGGAAACGTAAAATTGTTAGGTGACTACTTCCGCCTTTTGGGAATATTGTAAACATAGAAAAATCAAAAATTGAAAAATAAATAGATAGCTAAGCAGACAAAGATAGACAGACAAGTAGAGATAGATAGCCCTCTGTGTTTTTGTTTTTGTTTTTGTTTTGAGAAGGAGAGAGAGAGCAGGGAGAGAGAAAGGCAGAGGGAGAAGGAGAGAGAAGATCTTAAGCAGGCTCCACGCCCAACACAGAGCCCAACTTGGGGCTCCATCCCATGACCCTGAGATCATGACCCGAGCCCAAATCAAGAGTCAGATGCTCAATGGACCGAGCCACCCACCTGCCCCCCATTCTGTGGTTTTCAATAATTTTTATTTCCTTTTATGTTGATAAACATGTATCTATTGATTGTAGAAAATTTGAAAAATATAGGAGAACATTACCCCAGGAACCTAGGAAAATTGCATAGGTTTTTTCTAGGAGTAGGAGACAGAAATAATCTATTAACATTTCTCATTCTTTGCTATGCACAAAGATTGTTTTTCAAAACGGTGGACTATACTGTGCATTTGTTCATGTCCTATGGCCCTCAGCTCCTTTTATGTTCACTTAGTTATCCTGAGCATCTCTCTCTGCATTAACTATTTTTCTATATGTGTTTATTCCGTTGATTATGGTGATGGTTTCACAGGTATATGCATATATCCATATGTCAAATTGTATACATTAAATAAGCACAGTTTTCTACATATCAGCTATGCTTCAGTAAAGCTGTTAAAAATGTTCTCTTATAACTTCTGTTCCAATCCCTATATGGTAAATCCTGTGGATGTATCATAATTAGTTTAACTAATTCCTTATGGTGAGACAGAAACGTCTTTTTTCTTCATGTCTGTAAACTGTCTAGCACATTGGGGATCACTGAACAGAAGACAGGTTGATATGGACTGATATAAATTAAGTAAGTAATGTAAAGACTGCGAAGATCAACTTACTTATAGACAATGTTATATTCACACCCAACATTGTCAATGGAAACAGAGTCTCTGAGGGAAGTAAAATCCACTACGGTTTTAAAAATGCATATTTTTTTGTTCAGTGGGGCAAAGTCCTATCTCCAGGGAGAATGACCCCCCCCCCCCCACCTACAGCAAGATCTCTTCAATACATGCTGACTTCCGTTCTCCCCAGAAACTTCCCGTAAGTATCAAGTGGATCCTGATTATTCACCACTAGAGTCAGAGTTTTCATTTGTAGCAATTCCAGTTTAGATACTAGACCATCAGCAGCATCCCAAAGTCATGATCAGAGTGTCAACGTGCTCCTTGACTGAGGCATGACAAATTGCTTGCTGTTCAACTACTTTAATGTCAGAACAACTGAATCAAGGCAAAATGGCTGCTTAGTAATGTCTTTAAAACAGAGCAAATGACATGTAGTCTAGTGGACACGGGGCCAAATAATAAGTTAGTTCTCTCATCTGAAAAGAGGAAAGTTTACTAGATGATTTCTAAGTTCTTTTTTTTTCTCTGAAATGCTGGTATCTGTGGATACTTGAATTCTTCATCCTCAGATCACATCCTGTGTCAAATACTGAGCACAGTGAACAGGCTCATCTTACAAAATAAAGACCACATTTGAGCATGTGTTTGGAGAGACAGACAAATAGAAAGATGATAGATGCAGGTAGAGATGTGTGTATATATTTGCTTCAGCAGCTCCCCAGGGGACCCCACCTCACAATATACACAGCTTTCTTTGAAGCTGGGCTGGCCCTGTTAGCTACCTTAACCAATACAATATGGCAGAAAGGGATGCTGCCTGCTGTGATGTTTTATAGTAAAGCCTTGATAAGTCCTAGAAGCTTCTGTGTTTGCACTCTTAGAAGCCAACTGCCATGTAAGAAGTTGACTATCCTTAGATGACCATAACGTGAGGAAGCACAAGCAGCCCATTTATATGCTTGGAGAAGAAATGAGGTCCTGGTCAATAGCCTGCAGGTGAGATCCCAGCCAGCACTAACCCCCAGCCACGTGGACCTTCCCACCAACTCACCACCCAGTGATACCGTGCACAGAAGCAGAAATGTCTGGTCAACTCGCAAAATCATGAGATATCCTAATTGTCCTTATTTTAAGCCCCCAAGTTTTAGGACAGGTTACTATGCAGCAACAAGGAATGATATCTATTAACTACTGGGGTTGACTACAGAATAAAATAAGGTGCAATCTTTCATATTTGCATAATGACTGGCACGTGTACGTACATATGCATATGTGTGTGCATACACTACATTCTCACCAAAATAATAATTAAAATCACAAACAATTCAGCTTAAAAACAAAATCACATAGGTTGACTTGAAACAAATTCCCTGCACTCTTTACCGTTAGGATGGTGATGGGAGTCATTACATTCTCGAATTAACTGGAGGAATATTTGGTTTACGCTGTGCCTGTGAGAGATTCAAATCAACAGATTCATGAATACACTTTTTCCTCTAGGTCAGGAGGAATTTTATTCCAGAGTAACACAGTTAAATTGAGTGGAATTCGTGCTCACCAAGTTCCAGGATACATAATATGTGTGATAACCATGTCTGATATGACAGGGCCTGATGGGCTGCTGGCTGGAAATAAAGCTTCTGCCATAGAGAAGGACAATAGGCATTTATATTCCTCCAACCAGCCTTCAGCCTGTCTTCTAAGCAGATGTACCTCACTTTGAATATGGGCAGGGACTTCCTCTGAGAGATGGTAGGAGAGTAATCATGGAATCTCTCTATCTCTCTCTCCCCCACCCTCTCTCTTTTCTCTCTCTCTCCCCTACCACACCTAACCAAATGAGCCGCATAAACAAAATAATAACCATCACACAATTTCACCAGCAGCAACAAAACAACAAGAGGTACTAACTTATCCCATATGCTTCCTAATATGCAGCCGAAGAGACTTCTGGGCTTAGCAGGATATAGGGCTAAGCTTGTCCTCAGTCTCTATCTTAAAAACAAAACCAATTGTGTAGAATTAGAAACACCCCCTCTCCTGGTCAATGCAAAGATAAATCTCACCGACTATGCCCGTAGCAGCTCTTCTTTCTCCACGTGACCTACGGTTTACAAGAAACTTCGGTCAATAAAACCTCACCTACTGACAGGTTATAATTCCCAAGATCATAACTCACCTGATACTCATTCTACTTTTGGCAGCTTTTTACAGATTCAATAGAAGAAGCATCCATATTCTAACAAGTAGGCTGCTTCAAAAAGCACAATGTAGGCTGGGTTAAAGCCCATACACATGAATAGAAAATTCTAGCACCAGATACAGACTTGACCATGTGCTTGCAGCTGGGAGCAGGGGGTGGGGACTCATTGCACTTTTGAGACTTGTTGCTCCCTTCTCACCTCTGCACATAGAGCTTCATTCAGGAAATCTTGCTCTGCCACCTTTGACTCATGGGTATCTTTTCTAAAGTTGCTGGGCTTCTGACTCTCTGTTTTTCATTTCTCTGGATAAATGGACTTGACCCCAAAGATGCCAAAGCAGGTTTGGGTTGCTTGCTCTCTTCAGTCCCCCTGAACCTGACTCCCGAGCCCCACACCTGTAGGCAGACCAGAATGACTCTCACAGTCAGTTCACATGCTATGAGAAGCCCTCATCCTCCAAGCTCAGGTGAATGTCCAATGTTCCAATATGGTACCAAACCAAGACACTTATTCATGAAGAGCACGGAACTGAAATCTAGCCCCCCAGTTGGTCATCCCGCTGTTGGTACTAACTTCTGTTTTCTGTTTCAGATTATTACTTCAGTGGAGAGAGAGCATCCAACAAGAGGATGGTGAAGCAAAGAGAAATAGCCAGCATTGACGAAAAAAGACAGGTGTGGGGATATGAAGTGAATTAGGATGAGAAAGCACACATACCTAGCTATCTTGAAACTTATTTTTTGTGCACTGAAGCTGATATACTTCTGGCTGATTTCTTTTTGTTATGGTTGTTATTTGTTGAACCCTACAGGTGACTTACAAAAAATAAAGTCTTACCGATCTAGGACTAAGATAAGTCTGGTTCATATCTGAAGGCCCACCAAATAGAATAATACAGCATTTAGCAGTGCCCAGTTAAATATTTGTTGATTCATTGATAGTTTATGTATTTTAAGTGTATTTTCCTTAAAGTAAGTTTAAAATTAATATGCACAAACCTCTAACAAGTAAATGAATTCTCATCCCACTCACTCTGTAAAGAATGCCACAATGTCTGTCTACCGCTTCTGATTTGCTGCTGTTCACACCAGCTTGGTAGGAAAAGCTTCCATTTCCCTGCAGAATTTTGTGTGAACACACTACATATCTATAAAATTGTGTGTGGGTGTGTGTGCCTGTAAGGTGTTAAGTAGTTATTTATAGAAGGAAGATCTTGCACCCTCCAGTCTAGGGGACAGTCTGTATCTGTGTATGTTCCCAGGAGTCATCAAAAACTTTTACCAATTAACTTTTACAAGTCAAATGATATTGAAACACAGCATAGGGCGCCTGGGTGGCTCAGTTGGTTAAGCGACTGCCTTCGGCTCAGGTCATGATCCTGGAGTCCCGGGATCGAGTCCCGCATCGGGCTCCCTGCTCGGCAGGGAGTCTGCTTCTCCCTCTGACCCTCCCCCCTCTCATGTGCTCTCTCTCATTCTCTCTCCCTCAAATAAATAAATAAAATCTTTAAAAAAAAAAAAAAGAAAGAAACACAGCATATGCTGCCTATTGAAGAAACTCCACACTGAATGCTTTTGAAATGGTAGTAACCATCTCTCTTCCTAAGACAGAATTTTTTTTAATATCAGGAATTCTTAAAGGTTTAAAACATCGACATAACTAGGTTGAAAAATAATTCTTTGTATTATAACTAAGCGTTATTTATACATCTTGCCATGTAAGGCCACTTTAAAATCATGAAACAGCTTTTTTGGAGGTAGGCATCGTATAACTTATTATATTATTATATTTCTCAACTTGGCCAGGCCTGAGGAAGCTGAAGAAAACATTCACTTATATTTTTATTGACTTTAATAATTTCTTTTTTAAAATGAGCCAAGATGCCCTTCAACAGATGAATGGATGAAGAAGATGTGGTTCATATATACAATGGAATATTGCTCAGCCATCAGAAAGGGTGAATACCCAGCATTTGCATCGACATGGATGGAACTGGAGGGGACGATGCTAAGTGAAATAAGTCAAGCAGAGAAAGACAATTATCATATGGTTTCACTCATATGTGGAACATAAAGAATAGCTCAGAGGACCACAGGGGAAGGGAGGGAAAACTGAATGGCAAGAAATCAGAGAGGGAGACAAACCATGAGAGACTCTGGACTCTGGGAAACAAACTGAGGGTTTCAGAAGAGAGGGGGTGGGGGATGGGGTAACCGGGGGATGGATATTAAGGAGGGCACGTGTTGGGATGAGCACAGGGTGTTATACACAACTAATGAATTGTTGAACACTACATCTAAAACTAATGATGTTGGCTAACTGAACATAATAAAAAAATGATTTCTAAGTCAAATCTGAGTTGCTTAATAAAAAGCAAGATTTTGCTTACAATTAATCAATAAAGATGAAGACTGACAAAATCTGAAGATTTCCTCAAAACCCGTATATCTCTTTTGATACACCAGAGGGGTTAAAACAATTGGTCAAAACAATTCCAATCTTGAAAGTAACAAGAGCTTTGGGCCTAGCATTTTGAGATACACCATAAGGGACCCACCCGTCCTGCCACATTTTCCTGAAACCCCCACCATAAGACTTGTTATTCAGGGTGAAGAAAGTGTCCTGAAGGCCAATGTTAGGACCCACTAGTTTTCCCAGAAGGGGCAGACACTCATTAGCAGAGGATTATCAAAACAACTGACTTGGAAGGTTAGGGCTTACTAACCCTAGAATGGTTCATGGAACACATGAGTGTGCAGGAGTGGTTGGCATGACTATTTCCAGAGCAGATAATGGTGGTTGGCATGTTAACAGAAGTTTAATCATTTTGAAATTAATAACTTAGCAAAAGCATATAGATCTAAGTAAGGGCACTGCAATGAGCATTGAGCACCAAAAAAACTCTGGGTACAGAGGAAGAGGTGGTAGATGATTCACAGCTAAGCTGTGAAAATGAGGAGATGCCATAACACTGTGGTGTAACATGCAAGTTGATTCCTTTCTCACGTAACTCTGGAGGTTGGAAGTTGGGATGGTGGGGCTTCCTCAGAATTCACTCATGGCCTCCAGTCCCTTCCAACTTGTACCACTGTTCCCTCTGGTGTCATCTTCACCTAGATGGAGGCAGCTGAGTCACTACTATGAACATAGTCCATGTCTTACCCTGAGAGAAGAGAAGAGCCCATTTCCATGTTTCAAAGTCACAACCCAGAAGCGGCACACATCATATTCACTTACGTCCTATTGACCACATCTAACCGTCAGAAAGGCTGAGAAATCTCATCTCAAGTGGGAGGTCATGTGTCAGCAGAAACTGTTTCTGGGACAGAAGAGAAGAGTGGTTGGGGGTGGATATCTAGTAGCCCATCAAGATCAGGAATGGTCTATTGAAGACGATGCAGTGTTTGCTGTAGAGTCAAGACTGATTCTTTTCTGTCACTTTTGTCTGCGTTCCCTCATCAGCATGATTGCCAGCTACCAGCTTAGCTACCACCTTGGCCATGGGCTGTGTGGTCCAAGAACTGGCAATTTCTGCTGTTCCTGAGAAAATCTCCTGCATGACAGCATCCATTTCATTGAAGTTGACTACTCCCAAGAAAGACAGGCATTGTTTAAAACTTCAGCACCATTTCTACTCTTTTTTTCAGCCTTTGAGGAAACAATCTTGACATTAGAATTCTGAAAATGAAGTAAACACTCTAGTCAGTTCTTTTCCATTTACTTACATTTGAGAGAGTTGGCTGCCAAGCTAAAAGGCACTAATGTATTCTCCTCACTCCAAATACATCAAAGAAAGAATGAAAAGATATTGCAAGTAAAGTTTTCAAAGCTTTTTTCTTTCCTTCTCTTTTTTTTAAGTTGGCTATTTAATGGAAATGACTACTATGCAGTCCACAGATTATTCTGATTAAAAAAATAAGGGGAATCCATTTAATGCTTTGTAAAGAGTAACTTTGCAACTTCTAAGTACTTTTAATCCAGGTGCTTCATAAAGATGATACTCTAGGTTACTGCTTTTAAGGCAGGAAGTCCATACTTGAATATGGGAGCGGCTTTAATGCCAGGTAATATAACTGCTGCTGAGGGTCCCTTGGGAAAAAAAAAAAAAAAAAAAATGCCTTAACCTTCTTAGCAGCCAACATTGGTCACTATTACTATTCATACTTTCATCTTTTTAATGTGTCCCACCTTTAAACTCATCTATCTAAATTTTGGAGGGAACTCCTCATCACATTAGGAATGCTGTCTACACAGACAGATTTCCATCCGTGAGGAAGCTTTCCTACCACTCTTTTCCAAGGACTAGCATTCACTCTCTACCTGAGTGACACCTTTGCACATTGGGCAACAGCTAACGAATGTCTGCTGTCTTCCTGACACAATACTAAAAGCTTGACGTGGTCGAGCTGATGGTGATGGGGAAAATGAGGAGGTTCCAGCTGGCTTAGGGTCCACCTCAGGCTCATTGGTTACTTCACGCTACACACCCTGCCCAAAGTATCTAAGAAGCCATGTGAGCTGGGTTCTAACAGAGGAGGGAGTGCTCAGAAACTTTTCCCATCTCCAAAGATCTTGTGGGCTTTTAAAACCCTATCCGAAAGAGCTTCCAAAGGACACTTGTATTAGTTTCCTATTGCTGCCATAACAAAATACCACAAATTTGATGGCTGAAAACAACACCATTTATTATCTCACAGTCCATATGAAATTGGCTGATTTCTCTGCTCTGGGTCTCTCAGGACAACATCAAGGTATCCACTGTCAAAACCCTTATCAGCAGGCTCTGAAAACTGGCTTCTAACCCCATCCAGGTTGTTGGAAAACCCCAGCTTCCTACAATTGTAAGACTGTGGACTCCACTTCCTGGCTGGCTATGGGCTAGGGGCTGAAATCTCTCTCTGGTCCCTGTCCCTGGGCCCCTTCTTCTCAGAGTCAACAATGACCTCCCTAGGAATCTCTCTGACTTCTCATTCTGCAGCATCTCTCTGTCTCCAGTTGGGAGAATGTTCTCTGCTTTAAAGGGCTCATTTGATAAAAGGGAGCCTATCCAGATAATCTGAGGTCATCTTGTTTGAATTTCAAAATCTCTATTGTCTCGGCGAAGTCTATTTTGTTGTGAATAAGGTAGCATATTCAGAGGCTTCAGTGATTAAACCATTCTGCCCGCCACAGGGCCTGACCGTAGATAACAGAACACAGAAAGTGTTCTCCTCTAAGCTGGGAAGTCATACCTAGTCATGGTCAGACTTGGGGGAGAGACGAGGTGATGCAGTCAGACTACCTACCTGAATCCCAGAGCATGAGGAGGTAAGAATAACAGATCATTTACAGCTGGTCAATTATTGTTGGAAACAGACAAGACCCTAGGTGGGTATGGTCAAACCTGCTTTGTGATAAGCCAGATCTTAAACTGTTATGTGTATTTTGTTTTGCTCCTTTATTTAGTTACTTAGTTGGCTAGTTAGTCTGCTGATAAGCTACTAGTTGGCTGTTGCCCTACTCATTTATTATCCCATATTTTTACAAAGGTTTGTGGTAGCCTAAATAAATATATACAATAAAATAGGCATGATAGCAGCAACAATCAATCAAAAGGCAGCTTCCTTAAGAATATGCAACTATCAATGAAACATTATCTATCACATGTCTCATAAATACAATTTCTGATATTTAGACTTTGGGGGCTAAGCTGAACATGACATTATGGCTTCCCAATGCTTCATGCTACTCACAGGAGAGGAAGTGAGCTGAAGTACAACTTGCAGTAGCTCCACTAACAGAAGGGAGAAGGAACACAGGGAGAGTCTGTTGGACAAAGCACAGCAATTTTCTAAAATGTTTCTGGAATGATTCACCCTAGAATCCTACTAGCCTTCATAGGTGGACAAACTTAACACTTACCTATGATCTAGTCTCGTCTCAGACTCTGGGACTGCTCTAGTCCTCATAGGCCATTTGAAGACAAATCCTGATTGATGTGAGACACAGAGAGACCAAAATCAATGCACAAAAGAAGCAAATCTGTCTGTCTGAAGTCTTCTTCTCATGCTCCTTTCCTATTCAGGGACAGTCCCCATTATGTGTGGCTTATTGGCAGGAAACATACCCAGCTACCTTCTCAGGAGGCAAACAGGTCACAAGTACCTTCCCCCTATCAGCTGGCAACTAAAGAGTGAGTACCCAACAAGACTTGTCCAAACGGATGCTCTTACCAGGATTTCAGAAGTGTAGGGGGCAGTATTCACTCAGGAGCAGCAGGAATGTGCTTGTAGTTGACCCTCAGTGCCAGCAGTGTTAAGGGTCCAGGCAGGACTCTCCAGGCTTCACAGTGGTTTCTGAGCTTCCTGATATTCTAATGCACTCCCTTCTTGTTTAAGTTAGCCAGAGGTGGTTTATTTTATTTGAAGTCAAGAACTCCAATTTGATGATAACCATTTGTTGTCTCCAAATTCTTGCTTTGTCTGACGTTACCCTGTTGGGGATATATGAGAAATGGAGAGTGCAAAACTGTTGATGAATTTACATGGAGAATCATGGTAACAGAAGGACAGCCCAGGCACAACAAGGTCAAATGTCCAGTGAATATCACTGGAAGGACAGGGACTCCACAAAGAAGGAGGTAAAAAGTCACAAGTTGGGAATTCAAGAAAAAAGTTGTCTTTTGCCCTTTACAAGTGCATTGAGTAAAGGAAAATGACATCTGTGCAAATAAAGGATAGACCTAGATCCTTTGAATCATATAAGTTTGATTGTCCTGCATGCAGAGTCCCTTTGCTCCTCAAAGTAGAGTTTCATGAATTACCAAGTGCAGATATTCTTTAGATGTCAACAATTTACATCTGACAGTATTTATTATTGATGTGAATTCTAGATTGATAGATAGAGAGATAGATTCTTAGTAATTGATTGTAAATAATCAGATACATTTAGCCTCAAGGAAATAAAAATGTGACATGGAAGTGAGTATTGGTATTCTAGCATGAACACCACCATTTTCTCCCTCACTCCCCCTGAAATCAGAACACTAGATCAATCTCCTTAAAAAAAAAATCTCCCAGGTTTTCATTTGCACACTACTTTAAGATGGGAAAAGGCTCCCACGTTCCTCACTTTGAAGGACGCATGCCTAGAAAGGCAGCCTAAATTGATATCTTCTTGGCAAGAGTATCCCAATGATGCCCAATGGTGAGGTTTCTGTAAAGTGTGAGGCTGTATAATTCCCCCATGACCATTTTGTTTTTGTGCATTTGATTCTCTGGTTTAGTGGGCCCCTATACCAGCCTTCAGATTCTCAGTCCTTTTGTACAAATTCAGCTTGCCTTTAGTTCCTGATTTTACCATCAACAATTTCCCTAGGGACCCGAAAGGGTACGTGCACCCCGATGTTTATAGCAGCAATGTCCACAGTAGCCAAACTGTGGAAAGAGCCAAGATGCCCATCAACAGATGAATGGATAAAGAAGATGTGGTATATATATACAATGGAATATTATGCAGCCATCAAAAGGAATGAGATCTTGCCATTTGCAACGACGTGGATGGAACTGGAGGGTATTAAGCAGAGCGAAATAAGTCAATCAGAGAAAGACATGTATCATATGACCTCACTGATA
>NW_022589764.1:2107681-2195974 GCF_004348235.1 Phoca vitulina | reverse complement strand
TATCAGTGAGGTCATATGATACATGTCTTTCTCTGATTGACTTATTTTGCTCTGCTTAATACCCTCCAGTTCCATCCACGTCGTTGCAAATGGCAAGACCTCATTCCTTTTGATGGCTGCATAATATTCCATTGTATATATATACCACATCTTCTTTATCCATTCATCTGTCGATGGACAGATAAGATGATATTATTGACTACTAGTTCATTTCTTGCTCACAGCAACCTTAAGTGGCAGGCACAATACCACCTTTATTATACAGATGAGGAAACCCGAGCACACTTGAGCCACAGAAGCTAAGTAACTCACCCACCACCCTACTATGCCACAGAGAGGGATTGATACACAGGTGTAATTTAAATCAGGTGACTGAGAGGTTAAGGGGCTGCCTTTGGCTCAGGTCATGATCCCAGAGTCCTGGAATCAGGCCCCACATTGGGCTCCCTGCTCAGTGGGGAGTCTGCTTCTCCATCTCCATCTGCCCCTCCCCTCACTTGTTTTCTCTTTCTCTCTCTCTCTCTCTCTCTCAAATATAAAATCTTTTAAAAAATAAATCAGCTGACTGAATGTATATCTCTTCTATTTAGGTAAAAATCAGTGTGACTCTTTATCAAAGAGGTCCATGAAGCAGATGATGTGGTGAATTTTGCAACAGCTTAACAAGACAAAAAGGCATGTTGTCATTGACAGTGGTGATGGTTTGCTGGTTGAAGCTGTTCCCGCAGCTCCTCTTCACAGCACACTGGGCCAGATTTCTCTTCCATGTTCTCAGCCTCTTCCTGTTGCCTGCCTTAGGGTCACTGCTCTTCTGCCCGATGCCTCAGTGGGAAATTCTGCCATATCCAGAACCCTTCATGTTAATGACAGCTCTGAATTGCATTCCAAAACTCAGAATGCAAAAAAAAAAAAAACAAAAAAACCTCTGCATTTTTTTATTCTCTAAATCAAGTGAAATATAGTCCACCCCCCCTCCCAAGTCCAACATTAAGAGGAAACCCTCTTTTTGCTCTTCTGGGACCTTACGAGTGTCCTAGGGAGCTTATGTAAAGTCCACACCTGTTTATGTATCACTATCTTGATACCCACTGTTGCTTTGGGGGCTGTGTTCATTTATTCATTCAGTTGAAGTCAATCATTCATTAATTCAACAGATACGTGTCAAGTACTTAAACTATGTGTCCGGCCCTATAACAGACTCTCCATTTATCTAAATGGAGAATAAGATGACCGGGTCCTGGCCAACCACCATCTGTCCACTGCTTGGTTTAGTAAGAAAGCTGTCAGCTTCAGGCCAAGGCAGGCATCTGATGCTTTGCCCTTCGACAGGTCCCATGCTTGCCAAATGTCCCTCTACCTCTGGGATATTACAACCTTCACCACTCACAGAACCCACAAACCTTCTTTTTGTCTTTAGGGAACCCAAATACCATCCTAGACTACTCCCTGCCCCCCACTTACCTCAGAAAGCACCAAGCATCCACGCCTCTACCTCTTGAATACACATTCCCTCAGAGTGTCTAGACCAGAGAACACAGATTAGCAATTTACACAACAAGCAGGACCTATAGGTGCATGCTTTGGGTTTGCACACTTTAAAAAAAGAAATGGACTTCAATTAACATTTTTAAATTAGCCGTTTTCACATAAAAATCCAGATTCCCATTTGCTTTAAAAGCTGGAAAGATCTGGTAACCAGTTCACATGGGAATGCCCTTCTAAAATGAGTGTACTCACTCTGGTCCTCTGAGAACTTTTGGCACTGTCCTGGCCCTGCATCTCTCACACAGATATGTGTGCTGGTGACCCTAGTCTAGACTTGTGATGGCAGATACTGCTGTGGGTTCACTAACCAGTTTCCTTTCCTCCCTGGGCACAAAGCTAGAATACATGTTCCCGGGCTCCTTTATACTTGCCAGGTGGGAGGGGATGTGACTAAACTGTGGACAAGTCTGAGGACAGAAGTAATGTTCACCCTGAGTAGGCTTGGCCCATGAAAACCTCCTGCAGGATCTTCCATGCTCTCTCTTGCCCATTGGCTGAATGTAAATGACACAGGTACGCAGACCAGGGTAAAGACTCAGGACAAAGGAAGTCTGGAACTGACTAAACAGAATAGAGCTCCCGTGTTGACTGCATTGAATTATTAAGGTGAGCAAGGCACAACTTTATTTTGTATTAAGCCACTGAGACTTTGGAGTTGTTGGTTACAGCACTTAGCCCATTTGACAAATATACCATCCAAACCATAATCCCATATCAGGGTCATCTTCTGGGTAGGATGACATCTCCAATTTTTCTCTGCAACACCCAAAATCTATTTCCAGTACATACCCAGACTCTCAGAACAAAAGCTGTGCCGTCAAGGAAGGGATGGAAAAAATAATTTTATTCTTTTGTTCATGAGATGGTTGAAATATAATGGGGGTGGGAGCCCAAGAAAACATTGCCCTGCTCCCCCTTATCAAACTGTTCATACCAGCTAACACATGAAGAGCACTCACTATGAGCCAAGCACTCTGCATACCCCGTTCATTTTTTGACAACTCTCTTTGAGGAAAGCACGATGGCACCTTCAAAGATAAGAACACTGAAGTCCAGAAAGGTTTAGCAACTCGTCCAAAATCACACAGCTGGCTGGTGATTTGCAGAGCCTGCTCAGGAACTCAGGTCTGCCTGTGCTTGTTTTCCTGTTTGGTTTCCTCAGCCTCCTTCCAGGAGATCGATGTACTAATTTACAACATGATTATATAACAGCTGCTGCTCTATACGGTCCTGCTACCACTTAGACCAAATAATTAGATCTCCTAGGTGGGACGTACAGTACTTTAATTTGAAAGAATAACTGATAATGACTATTTCCATCGCTAGAATAGGATAGCACTGGAAGGAGATTTATTGTGACAGAGAAGTTTGTTGAGATTCTTCTCTCTGCCCTGCCTGGGCACTTTAGGGCACCCCCTGCCCATGGCACCAGGCACCACACCAGGAATTAGGGTCAACACTGAGATCTTATCAGAGACTCATTTCTAAACTAGTTTCTAAATGTTTTAATTTCACATATGTGATCTGACTCCAAGATTATTTCCCCATTTCTAAAATGGAGATCCAAGACTGCAATAAGGCATAAATAGAATGTTTTAGTGAGTTATCAGTTGCTGCATAACAAATTATCCCAAAACTTGGTGGTCTAAAACAAGAACATTTATTTTCTCACATTTCTGTGGGTCAGAAATCCAGATACATGTACGGTTTCGCTGAGCTCTCTAGTTCTGGGTCCCTCACAAGTCTACAGTCAAGGTGTTGACTGGGGCTGCCGCGGTCTCAAGTCTCCATTGGGAGTGATTTACTTCCTAGCTCATTCGCATGGTTGTTGGCAGGATTAAGTTCCTTGTAGTTTGTTGAACCAAGCCCTTAGCTCCTCAAGAGCTATTTTCTGGAGCTCTCCATCAGATTCTTGTCACATTAGCCTCTGCACAGAGTATCTCACAACATGACACTTGGCTTCAGGAGAATAATAAATCCAAGAAGATTCAAAGGAACATAGAGAGAGTACGAGCAAGACAGAAGTCACAGCCTTCTCACAATCTCAGAAGTGACATCCTGTCACTTTTGCCATATTCTAGTTGTTAGAAGTAAGTCATTAGGTCCAGTCCAGCCCACAGTCAAGAGGAGGGAATTACACAAGAGTATGAAGACCAGTAGGTCAGGATTGTTGTGAGCTGCCTACCACACTATATAGGAAATCTAGTCCAGTTCATGATTCATTGTATGCACTCAGTAAATAGTAATAGCAGTTACTACTATTGTTCTGTTATTGCTATTATCATATTATTATTATTGTTGTTGATGGTGATAATGATGATGAAAGAAAGGTGACCACAATCCAAGATACACAGATCTTTTGGAACCCAACCAGATTGCCTACATTCAAATCTGTGCTTGGCCTCTCCTTAGCTGTGTGACTTAGTATAAGTTATATAGCCTCTCTCCCCCCTAATTCCTTATTGGTAAAATGGGGAGATAACAACAGGATTTATCTCATAGTGTTCCACTGAGGTGAAAGTTCAATGACATAAGACATGTAAAGTTCTTTAGCTCAGAAGCTAGACAATACTAAGTACTCAAATACATGTTAGTGAACCCTGAGTTCACCATTATTTTTCCTCTACCACTTGCCTAGGGTTACTCAGGCAACTCTTGCCACGATAATGCTGCATAACAAACATCCACAAAATTTCAGTGGCGAAAAACAATATCACTTATTTCTTACTCATGAGTTTGAAGGTCAGCAGGGCAGCTCTGTTCCTTGAGTCTCTCATCCCCCTATTGGAGCCAATAGTCAGCCAGGACGTGTTCTCTTGACAATTGTAAAAATCCAAGAGGGCAAGTTCACTGTGCAGGCTCACTTCAAGTGCTTACTTGGGTTACATCTGCTGATGTCCCAGACCAAGTCCCATGGGCAAACCCAAAACCAAAGGACAAAAAAGTACACTCTGTTTGTATTGGAGAAACTGAAAAGTTACATGGCTTTAGTGAGTGGAATCCACAGGAAAGGGACGTTAAAGCAGGCACCAGGAACTCAAAATTGTCTATAGCTACCCATCTTATCTTACTTTTTTGGAAGACAGTAGTAGAAGATATAACATAGTGGTGGAGGATAGAGAGATAGGCAGAGGGAAACTGACATTTTCAAGTATCTTCTATGCTGAACACGGTCTGGATTCATTTCATCATCACAACTCCTTAATGAGATAGGTATCTAGATCTCTCGTCACCCTACCACCCACTGCTGGATGATGCTTGACCATTATAGCAAATGTCACTGGGGAGGAAGCATAGGGCTAGGACTAGCCTTGAGGAGGCAACTGGCCTTGATTTCTGATACATGCAGAAGGTCTTAATTTCTAGGTGGCCACATTTGTAGAGTTAGAAGGATGATTAGAGGTCCTTACAGGTCACTCCTCTCATTTGGGAAAGAAACTGAAGTTCAGAGAAGTGACAGCACCAAATGAATGGATGGTAAAACCAGGATTGGAAATTTATCTCTAGAGCCCCAGAGCCTTTTCCACCTTCCCTAGTTACCTCATTAGTTTAGGGCTTTGATCCCTGTATAAATGCAAATTTCCCTGGGAAGGAACTTTTATATTTTATGTGCTTGATGGTCGGAAGCAGAGTCTGGAAGCATTTTAAGTGCCTGAGGAATGAAGATTGGCCACAGGAAAGAAAGGACTCTGACTACCTCACACTGAACCTGGTTGCCCTAAATGACTACCCAGGTGCCTTCCTCAGAGTTCAGGTACAGGTGACCACTGCTTTGGTCTCAGTTAACTCTAGATGGGTAGCCCCAGAGACAATTTGTAAATCCTCTAGTCAGAAGCTCAGGTTTAAAAGGCTGGCCTTGAGGTCACACCACTAATTAGGGACAAGGGAGAGATTAGACCCAGTTTCTCTGATCCGGGGAAGAATGTCAGTTCTCTTTATCCATTCAAGCTGTATTTGGACCACACCTTTCCAAGTGTCCAAGACAGTCACAGTCTTGCTTATTGAACACGTAGACCATGTTTACTTCCAAATGAGCCTTGAAAAGCAGCCACACATGTACTTAACAAGGAAAGAGACAAAAGGAACCTACTTAGATGCATAACCCTGTGATTCATTGATTTTTGTCTTCCAATTTAATTACATTGCAGGAAATATTTGGCTAAGACATGACTGCTTATGATATCTACATTAATACCAGGATCAGGGCACCTTGAGGTCATTCTTCCTTTTGATTCTACTCTTACTTCTAGAATAATATCACTTTTCCTGTCTCATTTGTAATGTGATAGCAAAATAAGTGATAAGGTTTAATTGTCTCTGGAAGAAAAGCTTTTAAAAATGTATTCTGTAATATGCAACATATTTAGAGCTTACGATAAGCAATTTCTCTCAGGAGGAAGTTTTTCGAGGAAAAAAAGTGACTCTAAAAGTAATTTCAGCAGCAAAGTAGATTAAATATCCACCATATTAGTCACAGAGCATTAGATGGAATTGAATTGACTGAGCAGAGGTCAAAGAGTGGCTGAAGTTTTTAGCCCACCAGAGGAGCAATAAAATCCAACCATACTTAAAATCATTAACTTTAAACCCTTTGATATGAGATCCAAAACCTCACTGCTCATAGCAGGAACTTCCAAACACCAAGGCTGGTAAAAGAATAAATCCCTTCAAGAGCTCTACATTTCATGAAATACTTTAAATGGAATGGAAGGCAATGGAAAGAAACTGGCGTTTTCAGGTTCCTCTGAAGAAAATAGAATTCTACAAAGCTTATTAAAACAAACAAATAGACTTCTGGTCTACCCTCCAAAGCATTTGCAGGCAGATTTGTTCCCACAACTGAATGCAATGTGTCAGAAGTCTTCAAGTTAATTTCTGGAAAGAGAAGCCAACCTCAGGGCTATGAACTTTCTTCTTTCTATTCCCTCAGCCTCAAGGACACCGTGAACTTTTCTTGCTACCCCCCGAGGGGGCCCTGAACTCATACTCATACTCATACCTGAGGGGTGTTAGCTTCAAGTCTGTTTTGTTTTGTTATATTGTTTTTGTTTTGTTTTTAATGACAACATGAGCTACAGGTCAGCAAAGGTGAGAACTCAGAGCCAAAGTGCTCTTGCACATTCAGAAGGGAAGCAGCGTGAAGGAAAATCTTGGAACTTAGAAGTTGACTGGCAGAGAAAACTCAAACCTGAAGCAATGGGTGGCAAGCAATTAAATATCCTGGAGACACAGTCTCAAGTTAAATCAGTTCCTAAATAAGAGACAACAAAGGACAAAAGAGAAATGCACCTTTCCTAATGGCTAAATAATTTATTCCTTCCTCCACTTCGACTAGTTTGCTCACCATTTTTAAATGCACTGAGTTCTGTCCCCATCAGCTAACAAAATCAATTTTTTAAATTTCTAGTAATTCTGTGAGCTGTGTATCTGTAAATAATGAGAAATTCTCTTTAATGGTGGGTAATGAGAAAGAATGAAGTACTGATTTGGGGGGAGTGAGAATTGGAATTGTATTTATGACTAAACAGGAGTGTATTTGTTTCTGTCATCTAGACGATTTCCTCCATGCTCAGGCTACTATGTATTTGGGATAATATTTTAGAAAAAGTTGGGTTCAATTAAATAAAAAAGCGTGCAAATTTGTGAGACGAGAACAGTATTTGGAAGGGACCATGTGGATTATAATGATGTGCAGGCAGTAAAAGCTGAATTTTTTACGAAATGAGGGGACACTGATTCTCCACATACAGCAGAGTTGGACCAGATACAGAGTCATCCCTGTGTGGGTTTAGCTGTTCTTGGATAAGGGCCACCACTAATACTTGCGGTTGGGCAGAACCACCTACTATATTATTTGACGGAATGCATAGTAGGAAAGAATGGTCCTACCAAAGTCAGACTTCAACAAGCCTGTATACGTAAGATATATACATAGCATCTGGGAAGGTGTTCTAAAACCTTAGACAGAGAGCTTTATGCAGGGGGCCCAGTGCTGATAAGCCCCACCTTGTCTGTTTGAGCTTGGACAACTGGCTTAATTTTCTCCTGCCTCATTTTTCTTATCTGCTAAATGGGGTGATGGTAACAGCTCTAATCACATATGGTTATAGTAAAGATTCACTGAATATATGAATATATGTAGGCATGAGAGAAATGCCTGGTAAGTACCAAACACGGAATATTTGCTTTTATTAGTTCTTTTTAAAAAATAACTAGTGGATGCACATGGTACACATTTTTAAAGATCTAAAGCAGTACACAGTAAAAAGTCAGCCACCTGTCATCATCCTTGGACTCCCAGTTCTATTCCTTGGGGCAGTCAGATTACCGTGGGTTTAGGTAACCTCTTAGAGATATTATAAACATGTAACACACGTGTGTGCCTATACCTTCTAAAAAAATAATAATGGTTAGAATACCCTGCATATTATTTTATGCACTTTGCTTCTTCACTTAATAATCCACCTTGAACATAGTTCCCTCGCCATCCTTAAAAAAGCCCATTCTTGGGCGCCTCGGTGGCTCAGTCGTTAAGCGTCTGCCTTCAGCTCAGGTCATGGTCCCGGGGTCCTGGGATCGAGTCCCACATCGGGCTCCCTGCTCAGCAGGAAGCCTGCTTCTCCCTCTCCCACTCCCCCTGCTTGTGTCCCCTCTCTCGCTGTGTCTCTCTCTGTCGAATAAATGAATAAAATCTTTAAAAAAAAAAAAAAGCCCCATTCATGTCAGTATCGATACAGCAGATTTCATTAAGTATAAGGGTCATGGTTTATTAAGCAGCTCCTTATTGGTGCATGTGTAGATTGTTTACAACCTTTTGCTGTCACAAACAATGCTTCCATATCTATAAGTAAATAGACATCTTGCCACCATATGTTTATATCTGTAGAAAAAACTGACTATAAGTGGATTTACTGGGTCAAAGAATATGTACATGCTTAATCTTGACATAAATGTCCAACTGTCCAAAAGGAGATCTTCAGATGTGAATATACTTTGTCCAATTAAAACTATATTACAGGGGCATCTGGGTGGCTCAGTCGGTTAAGCAACTCCCTTCAGCTCAGGTCATGATCCCAGGGTCCTGGGATTGAGCCCCACTGCTCAGGTGGGCTCCCTGCTCAGTAGGGAGCCTGCTTCTCCCTCTCCATCTGCCTGCTTCTCCCCTACTTGTGCTCTCTCTCTGTCAAATAAATAAATAAAATCTTTAAAAAAAAAACCATATTACAAACAAAAGGTATTATTTTATGTCAGTTTTCAAATGGAGGGGGGAGGGATCTGTTCACCATCCAGCATCATTGAATGCAAAATGTCCTATAATTGTTTTCTTTAATTGTGTGCAATTATTTTTACTAAGTCATCCTCTCCCCCAAAGTTATAGAGCTCAATAAATAGGTCTGCTCAACCCGGTATCTATGGTAGTCCTGTGTGTGCACACTTGATCCCAAGCACATTATAAAAATAGAATTTGAGGCTAGAAGTCAAAATAGAAATTATTTTTCTGGTGGCAATCCTGGGTGGCTCAGTCGGTTCAGCATTCAACTCTTGATTTCAGCTTAGGTCATGATCTCAGGGTTTGAGATGGATCCCCACATTGAGCTCCACACTCAGTGGGGAGTCTGCTTGAGATTCCCTCTCTCCCTCTGCCCCTCCTCCCTGCTCTCTAAATAAATAAATAAGAAATTATTTTCCAACCCTCTCATTTGGCAGATGAGGACACTGAGGACACATCATGATATATCCATGGTTGTATGTGACAGAGGAACTCTTATAACCATCCAGGGTCCTCATTCAGTTTCAAGTATCTTCACACGACATTGCCTCCTCCTTAGTCTTGGAACCTCATGAACCCAAATCAGAAGACAAGAAGCAAAGTTTAAACTTACATAAGAGTAATTTTAAATGGCCTGTAATTGGGGGCTTGGTGGAAAAGACGGCAATTTATGTAGCTCACTGGCATATTGATGAAATAAATAAGGTTCTATATAAATTGTGCTTAACATTAAGCATTTAAAATATCAAAAGTTAGGGCACCTGGGTGGCTCAGTTGGTTAAGCGACTGCCTTCGGCTCAGGTCATGATCCTGGAGTCCCGGGATCGAGTCCCGCATCGGGCTCCCTGCTCAGCAGGGAGTCTGCTTCTCCCTCTGACCCTCCCCCCTCTCATGTGCTCTCTCTCTCTCTCTCAAATAAATAAATAAAATCTTTAAAAAATAATAAAATAAAATAAAATAAAATAAAATATCAAAAGTTATATCAATAATATCAACACTAATGATTCTTCTCTGTTGAGGTGTACAAAAATATCTTTTTAATCTCTTTTATAGTTTGAGATATAGAAAATGTTTCATTTCCAGAGAGACGGTACATGTAGTTTTCTGAGGAATAACTCACTGAAATGAATTTAGTAACTCTATTACAGAAACCGATGAGTATTTCACAAATAACAGTGCAAAACTGAATTATCTCCCCAAATTTAGAAATTCTCCCTCAAACTATAATTAACTTCAAGGTATAGTTTCCCAGAAGGTAATCAACAGTCATCAATTGCTTGTATATCATTCATTTCAATGTCCTATATAGAAGATGACATATCTGGAGTAGTAAATGTAAATCAAGAAATTGAATCTTAGCATTAACATCACACAATATAAAGAGTATCACTCTGTGTATTACAAACAAATACTTTTTATTAGACTACTTTACATAACATAAATTCATAGGTGATGAAAGCAAAAACATAAATCATCAAAACACACCACAGCATCCATTAAGAGAGGCTTCGGAACAATGTTTAATAAATACTATGTGTAACTACCAAAATTAGATTGTGGCGTTGTTTAATATCCTGGGACAGAACTCTCCACAGATCATCATTTATTTACCACATACACAAAACACCAAAGTTAGGAGCTGAGATGGCCTCCCACAAAATTAGCTCGGCTACAAATCCCAAACCATGTACATGAAATGACTAATTACTTCCCTGCTTGCTTGGCTGGTATCATTAGAACACATCTCATTTTACTGTTTTTGTATGTGCTTTTACATGTTTCTCCAATTTGATATTATCTGTTACAAACAGTCAGCTACTTAGGGGCTGCTTCCAAAGTATTTTATAACAAGCCCAGACGGGTGCTTAATGAGCCTATTACAAGGGCTTCGGGAAGAAGAGGCTTTTGTGAGTCTCTTCCTGCCCTCTTTCGAGTTTAGAAGGTGGGAGAAAGCAGTCGAGAGGAGGGTTTAAATGAGCCTTTGCTGGCTGTTCCACCTGTGAATAGCGCTGGTGTGTTGCAATTAGAAAGAGGGCGTAGCTCAGAGCGAACTGAAGGCACTCCAGGGAGTATCTTTGGGGAGCTGACAAAGCAGCCTCCTAAAGGCTCCCGACTGGAGCCGTCTCAGACTCTGAGCAGATAGATTCTTGCCATCACATCAGCATAAATTTGGACTAATAACTCTTTTCCAGACTCTGATGCTAGCATACCATTCTGCATCGCAAAGGACAGACTCTAGCCCTGTAAATATAGTTTGATGTGGATAATTAGATTAGAGGCTGAGTGCTAGTGAAAATTCCCCAGAACTGAAGTCAGACCCACCAACAATCTATCCTGCCTCTGTCCCTTACCAGCTCTGTGGCCTTCAGCAAGTTACTTATGAAACCCATGTGTGCCTCAGTTTCTTCAATGGAAAAATGGGCATGATAATCATGCCTCTCTCAATTGTTTTGAGGATTAAGTGTTGCATGTAGATTACTTGTTTTGCACAGATTTTTTTCTTTATAGTTGTGGCTGTTCCCAGTACTTAATAAGGGCTCCTTGGGGATTGGATATATTTGTGTCCTCTTCACAGCCCACCAGAGACCAAGGTAAATGACAGGCACCCAAATTCATATTGAATAAAATTTCCAAGTATGTTTACACACCACTAGTGGTTCCCTCCCCCCCAAAAATTAAAAGTAACACAAAAATGTAGCTATCATTATTTAATTTATTGAAATATGATTTTGTGTATCTCTCCTTGAATTTGTCCAATACTTTGACCCTAGTCAGAGCAGGTAGCCCAGTCCTTTGGGTATTTTTAGATTTCCCTGCCTCAGGGAATTTTGTAGAATTGAAAGATGTTCAATAGTTCATCCTGTATTTTGTAAAGGATTAAACAAAAGGTTCTAAACTGAGATTTTCATGTGTGTGTGTGTGTGTGTGTGTGTGTGTGTGTTAAGTTGAACTTGAGAGGCTTTAAAGATTCAATTATTCTCCAGTTCCCTAAAGTCTTCACACCTTCTTGTTGTTGCACGGGACCCACTTCATTTATTCTTCTCACAGGCTTGCTTCTGAAGAAATCCGAGTCAGCGACCCTGGAAGCTCATGAAGACATTGTGCCATGTATCCTAGAGAGAGGGAAGAGAGGGGTGTGCTGTTAGGGAAGAATGAAGCAAAGATTTCCCTGAGTCTAAAGAGACCAAATGTTAGGGGAGGTGCCTCTGATGGGAGAGACTGTACCCCACCTGATGGCAGCAGGAGCTCAGAGGGGACAGGATGGCTCAGACGGGAGACACTACCAAATGACTCCCAGCCTCACTCATGATTCACCCCTGTCCCAAACCTAATATAAAAGCCAAAGAGCCCCTGAGTTGAAGTAACCACGAGGAGGCCCACGGGTGTGTCAGAATTCAAGTGTGACCCAATGACCAGTGATGGGCGGCTGACAGGGTGTTCCCAAGGCCTTGGTGCTGGGTCATACTGCAGGACCTCAGGCAGCCCCCGGGGAATAGCAAGGACGTTGGAGAGAGGACCCATAATGCCTGAGATTGCCTGACCAGCAGCCCAGCAGAATGGCTGCTAGAGTCAAACTAAATGAGCAAAAAGCACATAAAAGGAATGAGAACTATCTTATGCTGTCCGTCAACTACAAGTTTTAGCCTGCTCCATCACTGTCTTTTTGATGCGATGCATTTTATGCTGAATGAAAGAATCTTATTTAATTAATGCTACATTTTAATGGGAGTATGTTGTAATTAGCTAGTATTTTATGTGTGTGGTAGGGACCACTTTATACATGAAAATCTTCAATATCAGACATTTTAAGGGTTTTCCCTGCTTGTAAGTGCTGTCCTCTGAACCAGTCGGCCAGTGGCATTATTTTATTTGAGTGGAAAAATAATAACAAAAATATACATAGACTTTAGGCAAGACACGCATCCACCACCTTGCCATGGGCCCAACCGGAAGCCCCATCTTCTTTTCCAACTTGCTGGCCACGAACTCTTCAGGTTTCAGGTTGTGGTATAAAGGCTAATATGACAATACTTTGAGATACCCTAACTCCCTGTGCATGACTCCATCTGCCCTGCATCTCACCAAGTAAATGGAACTGGGGAGGTTTATTTGAATGAGAAATCATCTTTTATTTTTTATTTTTTTTTTAAAGATTTTATTTATTTATTTGACAGAGAGAGACACAGCGAGAGAGAGAGCACAAGCAGGGGGAGTGGAAGAGGGAGAAGCAGGCTTCCCGCCGAGCAGGGAGCCCGATGCGGGGCTCGATCCCAGGACCCTGGGATCATGACCTGAGCTGAAGGCAGACGCTTAACGACTGAGCCACCCAGGCGCCCCGAGAAATCATCTTTTAAAATAAGATAGCTCAAAACCACCATTTGTCTTCTGATCCTCTCCAGTAGATGTTGGTGACTAAATGCTTTCTTTCCTCTCTTTCCTTCCCTGAGGAAAAGAATGCTTCATTCAGATCTTTGGCCCAACTAATGAAAATTTCAAAAAATATATTCTTGCTAATTACCCAAGTGATGATGGCTCCAGGTCAGATTCAGATATGATCTGCACTATTTGCCCATGTCTGACTACTCAACATTAGGCTGCATATCGTAGTTTGTTACAGACCAAAACATCTTTTTTATGATGCTTAAACAATGTCATTTCATATTCCTTGTTTTTAAGTTATATCAACACCACTTTTAGGAGAAATCATGATCCTGTCACCCTTCCTAGCAGAGGAGATCTCGCCCCATTCATCGCTACACAAATTCCCTTCCAGTAGTGACGTCATGACGCAAAAAGAGAAATCCATTACCAGGCTCATCCAGGTCTTTGGCCTGTCTTCTGAGAAGGCCTGCAAGGATGAAAACCTTGCTAAGTATATAAGCAACTTAATTTTGATAATGTAATAGTTGACCGTTAGCAGACAGATGCAAGCAGGATGCCCAGCTTTGTGATGTCCAAATTGTTCGCCATTTGGCTGTTTCATGCAGACGTTTTTTTTTTTTTTTTTTTTTTTTACTAGCTGGAAGTATGTGAAAATAATTTCAAAGATACAAATCGTCAGATCTTAAAAGTGGAAGTAGAGCGTGGTTCTTATGCTTAGATAAATATACAATCTCGGAAGTCAGAGCATTTGTATCAGGCCTTGAAATGGGATTGATTTAGGGTCTGAAAGACCACTGACTTGACTACTTTCTTCTTACATAAACTCATCCAAGAAAATGTCTTCTTCCAACCACGTGGGGGTTTAGTTTGGAGTGCCTTGTCCCTAGTTGATTTCAGCTACCATGACATAGTTAAAGAGAGAAGCCATTTCAAATGTTTGGCATGATTCATTAGAAAAAGGATCCAATACTGCCATGGTTAGTCTTGCACTGTGTAGCAAAGTTCTCCCGCTGCAAAGATTGGTGTCTTTAAGATACAATGTCTTGCATCAAACGTTATCTTGTTTTTTGTTGCAGAAGCTGATGGAACACAGAGCAATCTTTCCACCCAAATACATAAAGCTCCACTACCTCAATTCAAAACACACAAACTTGGAATCTGTCCACCAGAATCTCTTCTCCTGGGTTTTACAGAACTGCGAAAACATTCAAAAGTAGCCAATGTGAGCTTCCTCGGTTTGACATCATGAATAGAAATCAATAGAAATGACATCTTTTTCTCTAATTGGGATGCAGAATTCTGTGTCCTTTGATTTTTGGCGGCACCGCTTGCCAAGACATAAGTCTGAAAATGACTCCTACCCATTGTCACATTGGCTTCCTCGTCCCACCTCAATAATTCACTCGTGGGGCAAAATCATGGTCATTTCTAATTGCACCCACAGTTACTTAATTACCACAGTAATTGGTCACTTGTGTCCTCACAATCAGAGGCAAATGCCTGATTTCCACTGCCAACAGCAGGTGTAATTATTTATTAGCAGAATTCCCACCTAAAATTAGAAATGACCACCAAAATAACAGGTGCGAAAAATAAAGTGCCTAAAATTTGGGTTGAATCAATATCTCATTTCGATAAAAGGGAACTGGCAACAGAGAAAATAAGTAATGAGAACTGTCTATATGACCTTAAGAAATCTCTGCAGGAAATAATGAAAGGTAATTGTGAGGGGGGTGGGGAAGGAGGTAAGGAATAGAGAAAGGAAGGTACAGAGACACGGAGGGAGAGGGAGGGAGAAAGAACCTACAGTCTTAGAGAAAAATAATACCACCTTATCAAAATGTGCAAGCCACCTAATCAAAGCTAGCCTGACTCCCCATCATCTAAATCAGAACTGCCAGAATGAGGCTCCAGCGATCAATTTCTTTTCACAGATAGCAGAGGAGAAGAAGGCCTAACAACCAAGTCCATTTTTCATCCTGAAAAACCAGCCCCTCCATGTCTGAAGGCTTTTCTTTCCCCCTAAAGATGTCGTGGGGCCTGGGGAACCACTTAAAAGTTCCTTGCTATGCTTGCCCAAGAAACACAAAGTGTTGGTGAAGTATAAACAGAGAGCGCTTTTTCTTTGACCCACTCTGCAGAGTGATGGGGTAGTGTTGTTAGTTTATGTGAGAGAAAATAGCATAGGCTTTCTGAAAACAGTGGAATTGGATTAAGGCCTTTGTGCAAGCCTCAATGCTGAGGGGAATTAGCAAGAGTTGTAGGCACTTAAAGGGGCCCTCATGCTGAAGCTTATCCCCGATTTTGCACAATAAACATTTAAATATCAACGGTGTTTTGCAACTTGCAGGACTAATGTATAAACTTCTCTCTTTTGAAACTCCCAAATCCTTCCAAATGTCTGCAACACCCTCCACAGAAACATATAGGAGCTAGAGCAGAAAACACCTAGTCAATGATGTAAGTCTGCTTTTTAAAAAGCTCTTTCTCCTTTTCTACCTTCAGGATCTAGAATGTTTTATAACAGCTAGCTAGTTTAAGGACTTCAAATGCTCTATGTAATTTTAATCGTTCAACTTTCTTTCAGCCTTTGCATTCGGATCTGGGGGGTCCCAGGAAAGGACAAGGATGCCTAGTTGAGTTTAGAACTGTTTTGACCGAGATTTTTGTTGTTGTTTTTTTAAACATCAGAATCCAAAAGAGGTTTTTTTTTTGTTTTGTTTTATTTTTTAGAAGGACTCCTTAGGAAGTTTTCAAAAAAAAAGAAAAGAAAAGAAAGAAAGAAACCCAACTTTGGAAGAAAAGAACTATTTTGTCTAAAAGCCTGCTGCCTGCCTCATTGAGAATCCACATATGCAGACCAGTTCCCACCCTGAACACTAATCTGATACCCAGTCATCCTGACTGAAGACAGTAGACTGATTTTTGTAGCACGAGTGTCCAACATCAAACAGTTATTTGATGTCCCTGACATTAAGCAAGTTCTATTTTTCTCTTTAAGAATTCCAAACTCCCAAAAGTGAAATCAAAGTGTTGTAGAGCCAAGAGGGGAGGAAAAAAACAGCTTTAATTCCTCTCTCTCCCGAAATCGATCAGAAGACAGACATAATATTTTGTTTTCTGAGAACAGGATATTTGCTTTTGGTTGCTGGTATTCTTCCTTTCCCTACATTGTGTCATCTGCGCCCTGGTGTCGCCTTTTAACATTTGCTGCTCTTAATTTCATACTAAAGCAAACACTTGGGTTGCAAGCACATTTTTCATCAAAATCTACATCAGCAGTTTATGGAACTTAATGAATAAACAGATCCCCTTCTTCCTTTCCAGCATATATTGTCTCGAGATGATTCTAAGCAACTCAGCCTGGCAGTAATGTATTCCATCCAATTGAGGAGTTTGCAGGGAAATATATCTACAGTGACCCAACGGAGTAGTAAAACACTTGTTTGAAATTATTTTCTTGTAACTGTGCTCATTTCATGCCTGAAAAGGCGGTGGTAAAAATCTCATTGCACCGGGGGGCTAGTGGGGGCGGGGGGGGGAGAATGGGGGGGGTGGGAATGAAGACATAACTGTCCTGTCCAGCTCTGAGGCATGTTGAAGCAGTTTGCCTATTGAATTTGATACAATGATGTGTAGATGAATAAAGTTATCTCCAGTTCTGAATAGGATGGTGTCAGTGGGAGGGTAAGAGGGGGGAACTTGGAATCTGAAAAGAATTCTCTTTTTTTTTTCTTTTTCTTAAAAAAAAAAAAAAAAAAGAACTTGAAGGTCAGGGTCCAGCTGCTGGGCAAGAGTAGAACACAACAAAATGCTGGGCAGGCCCAAATAAAGACAACTATAGACACCCAGACACACATATTGCAAAAGTTGCTTGCTTCAAGTAACTAATGTATTAACATATATTTCTATAGGCAAAGAGCTATTTCTTTCCTTTAGGCTATCTTAGACACTGATGAAAACATAAGAACATCAAGAGCATCTGTAAAAATTACAGCTTTAATGAAACAGATGAAACAGGCCATCAAAGGTAGGAGAAAAGAAGAAATTTTAATGATTATGGCTTAATTCTAATAGATTATAATTATTATGATTGGTATGAACCAGTTTCTGACTGACGTTCCATTTTCCCCCATTTAAGCTTTCATTTAAAAAAGGAGGGGGTGTGGGGGAGGGCCAAAAAAAAAAAAAAAACAACAACAGCCACTAATTATTCGCCAGGATTTGCTGCTTAACTCAATACAAGGCCTTTAATCAAATAGAGCAAAGAGATAAAACCTTTAAATGTGAATCATCACAGAGGTACACAATTTCCTCATCCTGTTCTTTTTGTATTGGTTTAAAAAGTTGTAACATTCTGGTTTTTAACAATCCGAGTTCTGTGATAGAGATGATCTGAAGAATTTGCGGGTGGTCAGATGGATTATAGCTAAAAGGTGGGGAAGTTTATGACAGATCAACTTGATCTAATGTTTGTTATCTGTTCTCAGTCCCACCGATCGCTTTTAGACTTTTATTCAAATGCGGCGGTCTTTGACGCTTATTTCGGTTAGATGATGCTCATCTGTACTCTGGGAAATTTTTAGGAGGCAGAGAGAGTGATTTCTCTGGAGACAGAAGTAGAATAAAGCTCTTGCCCAAAGGGTCTGAAAATCGTGTCCCTCTCTGACATGTAACAGCGGTCTCCTTTCTATGGAGCCGTATCCGCAAAAAGTGTTATCAAAAATCAAAACTGTAGATTGTTTACATGTGTATGTGTTCATTTTTACTTCCATTTTAAAGCATTTTTGAAAAATCTTCCTCACATAACAGGTTGATATCCAGGTTAGAAATAGGCCACATGAGAGTTTTGTTTCTCTGTATTTCAAAGCGAAATAGTAAGTCAACTATGATGATGCCAGATTATAAAAATTCCAAATGCAGAGCATAGCATAGAGAGTTGTTGAATCACTATGTCATACACCTGAAACTAATAGAACCTTTGCGTGTCAGCTATAGTTCAATTAAGAAAAAAAAAAGAAGAAAAGAAAAAAAAATTCAAAGCAAATGAAAAAATCTTGTTTCTCTGCATTTTGGCCCCAGACTTTCCTAAATCCAGGGAAGAAATTTGGACTTAAATCTTAAATATTAACATAGGTTTTTAAAGGCTATTTTCACAGAGATTGCATTGCATTTGATACCCGCAATCAAGCCAACAGTATTTTATAAACTGAAAAGTACTTAATTTCAATGAAAAAAACTGAAAACGCTAATAATACTTCATAACCTAAATTATCTCTCTGGCTGACAAACAGCCCTGGATGCTTCCACATTTTATCAGTGTCACCTACGCTAGAGCCCCTTCTCCTATTCTGTAGTGGAAAAGCCCAGGACCGATCTATACATTTCACTGCATTACACAGTGTTTTAATCCTGACAGTGGTCTTACACTTCCAAAGGGGGATAAAAAGGGGGGGGGGGGGGGTGGGTTTCTTCATCGTGCACGTTGCCATTAGGCTATTGACACCCTATTGTGTGGTTGAGAGAGGTAAAGTAACCCAGGAGATTATTCAGAACGTGAGATTGTCAATTTCTTAAAGATGTCTCTACAGCAAGTATCGTTTCTCTCGTGTGGTCTTCAGGCTGCAGTGCACAGCTCTGGAGCCGCAGTTTTTAAAGGCAGGATTGGTGGCATG
This sequence comes from Phoca vitulina, assembly GCF_004348235.1. Taxonomy (NCBI): domain Eukaryota; kingdom Metazoa; phylum Chordata; class Mammalia; order Carnivora; family Phocidae; genus Phoca; species Phoca vitulina. The sequence continues at coordinate 2,177,101 of NW_022589764.1, read as the reverse complement.
CTGTGTTTAATGCAACTCTTACCAGCAACTTGCAGAGATTAGGAGACTGGCAGAATGATGTCAATGAAAGTTTAAGGGCTCTGCTTTCTGAAGTTGTTCTGAGTTAATAATTAGTGGATATCTTTCTTTGATGGTTCTTTTATATTTAGATGCAGCTGCCTGAAAATCAGCCACAAAGGAAACTTGATTTTGTTTGTCATTAATTTTGACTTTGCTTAACAAATGTTTTTGTGCGCCTTAGCATCATAGCTTTTTAATTTGGCCTCAGTTTAATGTGGAGATGAAATCCTTGATTAACAAAACTGTTGTTAATTTTCAGGGATTGGTGATGGCGTTTTTTATGGAGTGAGGTCGTTCTAAGTAGTTTACAATCTTTCAGATGGGCTGAATCCAAGTAACAGTTCAGTGATGATGCTAATTTTGATGGAATATGTTCACAGAGGAGTTCCTGTTCTCGTGTAATGTAATAATTCATTCCGAGTTACTTTAGCATGGGACTATTCTGATAGTCTCTCCTGTGCTATATTTTTTAAGACAAGAGGGAGAATTACATAGTTGCCCACAATAAGCAAATCCTAAATGTCTTCCCTATGCATGTGTCCTGTCAAATAATAGGCAACAATTTGACCAAATTAATATGGAAGATACCAATTAAGAAAAAATTAAACTTTGAAGTATATCCAGCCTCAAAGATATTCAAATTAACCGTTGCCATAAAATACAAGTAACTTACCAGGATTTTTATTTGCACCAAATCCAATCTATCTCAAAGATTTTGGGGTGATCTTAGAAATAAAACAGCAAATTTAATGTTCATGTAATGTGCATTGGATATACTTTGGTAGAACAATACTTAAAGTCATTTCAAATGTCTTTTTTATGCCAAAACAATTCCTGTTGACTCATTTCCAATTTCTAATTATATGAATAATTATTTCTGAATCCCACAGTTCTCCTAAATAGCATCTATTTTAATAACTGCAATTGATACTTCCATCAGTTAATATACTGTCTTGCTTCAGCAAATAACTAAACATCTGCTGGTTGCATTTACTGTCACTGAGTAAATGATTTTATTTAAAAGAAATCATGTAAATTAGAGAGAAGGACAGACTACACAATTTTCTCTTTTTCATTAGCCAAAGAGTTTCCTTTCCCTTAAGAACTGGTTTTATACCTGAAGAAAATTATTTGCCTTACTAGCTTTCTGTAACAAGGTTAGGGAATAAAATTTGGTTTTAGAAAAACAATATAAAAATAAATTCTATTTGATTCAGGATATTCCTTAATACTCCAACTGTTGATATTTAATTATCTAACTGGAATAGTTGAGATCTTTAATAGTTGTTCGTATTGGTGCTTCATTTTGCTATGTTATATTATGCTCTATTATCTGACCATAGCCTTAGATGTTAATGAAAGCTTTCAGTCCCTAAATCTCTATTTGCTACAAAAAGGGCAAATAGATGTTTTCAAGACTATTTTTCTTAGATTTTTTTTTTCCTGTAAGCATTTAAAAGTCTCTTTCTCAGCCCCTTCTAATAGGTACAGATGACATGCTTTAAAAAAAAAAAAAAAAAAAATGGAAGCCTTCTTCATCATTCCAACATGCCCGTGCTATCGGTGATCTCCTGTAATTGATAAGAGCATCTCTAGCTTGTTTCTATCTGACAGGTGTCAGACTTGAAAGCCACAGATATACTGGGGTCATAATATAGTTGTTCGTGCCCCTACCTGTTTTCACTGAGAAGGTTAGAAAAAGAAACTGCTACTGTCTTCCCGGATGTGTGATTACTTCTTGGGTTGGACTTGACAACACCTCAGAATGATGTGTCAAAAAGATGGGGGGTTGCATTTATGAAAACTCTCAAACCAAAATGCTAGAAAGTGCAGAGAAAACATATGTGAAGGCTTCTTTTAATCAGTACAATCAATAATACCTGTAAAGAAAAAAAACTCCATTTAAAAAACAGAAAGAGAGCAAAAAGTTACAAACATTTTTGTGCAAAATGTTTATTTCACAATTCGGCAATTAAATGAATCTTACATAGTCAATATGGAAATGCTTTTTAAAGAATAGGGACACTTGTTGAAAACTTTTTCTTTTGATAACATCTCATAATCACACATTAAAAGATAAATTTTGTCCTCAAAGGGGTAATTACAAGATCAATATTGCACAAATTATCACGACCAGTTTTATGACTGGTTTCGTGTTTCCAATACTAAAGATTTTTAGTACTCCATTTAAGAAAAGGAAAAAAGAACACCATAATATTTTAGAGTAATGTTTTTATCATCCGTGATTTAATTCTGTTGAAGTTCCTTTTTTAGCTAAAAATGGAAATTGCCTTTCTCCCTGCTTTTGTCAAATACAGAATTCATTTCATCCTCAGTTTCCAAATTGTCATGTTATTTTCCAAGGCTAGAAAAAAAATCATTTAAAAGAAATGTTTGGCCTTCAGGATTATTGGCAGGAAAAAAAAAGGTATAAATATAACAACGTGTATGTCTTTTGAAAGAGATTATGCAGAAATTTAAGGAACAAAAAACTAAAGCACGACCTGGTTTTTATTCTTTTTAATCTCAAGAAAGCTTACCATGACATTGGAAATTATTCTTGCCATTGATTCTAATAACTTTACCTAAAATGTATGAGCATCATTAAAACATGTTACTTGTTACTTCTATTAGTAGCCAGATGAAAATTCAAATCTGCACCTCATTATCTTTAAGCATGAATACACTTTCAATGGCATAACACCTAAACTAAGAATATATACATCATGAAAAATGAAAGGCTAACCCACATTCATTGTATTAGATTTAAGCTATAACAAGATTAGATATTATTTTCCCAAAGTTGATTTTATGTATTCCTGCTGTTTTTACTGAATCCTTCTCTTTGTACTTTGGTTATGTTACCTTTTGCTCAAAAGAAGTCCACCGCTGGAATATAAGAAAATGGGGGGAAAAATGCACCATTGTCCCACTGTAATAGATATTGTTTTAGAATGAATTTAAAATAAAAGATATGTTAATAAGTGTCCTATTCAAGACTTTCTTCTTCTACACTAAGAAGCTTGTTTTCATTTGATGAAAACTATTAATGCTAAGACAAAAATTGTTTTGAATTCATTTATAAGGGATATGCACCTACCTCTTTAGTTAAAATCAGTGATCCATTAAGGCTTTCTAGCTTTTTTCCAAGCTGTGAGCATACTGAGTATTTAAGTATGAATAAGAGTGAAGGTGGGGGGTAGGTTTAGCTAAATAAAAGATTGCTTGATATCTTGGGGTTCTTTGAAGAGTTTTATAGGCTTAGAGTTCACAGTTTGAATGAAGGACATTTTTTTAACTTTTATATATAGAAATTTGTTAACCTGCATTTCAATTATTGAATAATTAATTATACACTAATTACCTTAGTGAAAAAATTTACACAGTGAGCAATCTAAGCTTAAGTCATAAATTGAAGTGATAGACTTGATATTGAAATAATTAAAATTGACTCAGGGTGTCAGGAATTTTTATTTTTTAATACAGAATGTTCACTTTACATGAAAAATATTAAGGTATTTGTTCTGGAATATTAGTTCAGTATCTATCAATGTATTTAAATGTTAAACTATCAAAGTATTTTATGCAAAGAAACCCCCAGATATTTACATGTTGCAATGTTTTTGCTTTGGGAATTTGTAAATACTGGCACTCAAAAAAATAAAATAAAATAAAAGTGTTCACTTTAAACAATTTTTTTATGAAGAAAACTGGTTCTTACATGCCAAAAATTTAAAAATTAAGGAAAAGAGAGTAAATGGCAGAAAAAATATGCAATTTTGCCTTTGGAAATTTTGCCTTTTAGAGAAGATTTTAATATAATCAACATATACCAGAAATTCTACAAATTGAAGAAAGAAAAAAATGTGTCATTTTTTCCTGAATGTTACTGCCTATTTTTTAAAAGTTATTCTTTGTTTTCCTGAGAATGCTTAAAGAAGTCTTCAAATGCACAAAACAAATAAAATGAATTGAATCTTGCAGACTTCTATGAAATACTTTTACAAATGAAAATAAATGGAAGGCAAACAGAGTACACTTGTTCCAATATTGACACAAACCGATGAGAAACAGAAAATTTACTTTCATTCTGCTCAGAAATGTTTCCCCTCCTAGCAAAACTCTCTGTCACAGTATTATTTTTTAAGGATAACCAGGATGCCAGACTCTTCACTGGTTTATTTCTTAACCATGATACTAACTTAGAGTTTTAATAGAATATTACCTTTGAAATATCTTTCGATCTTCATTAACTACAACTGGTGTGTAGCCTGTGGAAATGATCTAGAATACAGAAATAAGTCCAACAGAATGGATCCAGATATACTTGAATTGTTTTGCTAGATTTTGTTATTTATTAGGGACTACAGAAACAAATAGTAACATTTCGTGATAATTTTCTATGATAGAACACATTTTAAAATCCTACAGGACCTAACATCATAAATTATAAAATCAGACTCAAAGTCATAAATTACTTCCTTTGTAATTCCTGCTATTGCCTTTTAAAATGACTGCTACAAAATAGCAACTATATTGTAGCAAAAACATTTCTAAACTTTTAGAAGCTACTCCCCATTCTTATTGCCCTTGGGATAGATATTGTGGTTAAATATTATCATTTGGAATTATAATTAAGAAGGAGATCTTTTCTCATAAATTATAATAGAATGAAAAAATATTCTCACTAAAATAATTTTGACAGTCCATGTAAAAATTGTGAAATCTGTTTAAGCTTAGTTTTATTTTTATTGTATTATAGTCCACAACCAAATAGAAATGTAATCAGGTATGTCTAAAATTAATCTTCTCTAAATCTCAAAATACTGACAATATTGACAGTGAAAAATAAACTTCTATTACAGTAAAATAAAGAAGCAATGCTGTTGTTAAACTCCAATTATCGTAATTTAATACCATCCAAGCAAATCCTAAATGTCTAATCAATTGCTTTGATTAAAGATTTCCAAAATACTTATTTAAATGATTCACAAGAACTTAGACTTTAAAAAATATTAAGGACAATATTCTGAATCCTATTTCATTTAGGTATGCAACTTAAGGAAAAGGCATTTCTTAAAAATACACTTAAATAAATATTAGTGTGATAATTTAACTTAGCATTTGATTTGATTGATGAAAAATTACTTGGCAAATAGCAATGACAGAGGACAAAAGCAAAAGTATTTCTATTTTTTCTTGAAATTTAAATTACTAAAATAAAGGATTCAGTGTTCATATTGAAGTGCTATGATACTCATTTCAATTTGAAATGGAGAAACTTAAAAAAATCATAATTTTTTCATAAAATTCTTTGATATTAAACTGAGAAAAAAGCTTCCTTGTGCCATGTATGTGTTCAAATGCAAACTGAAATAAAGTGCTTCATATTTTAAAAGACCTAAGGCCTAGACAGCATATTATAATTTAAAGAAAAATATGCATATACTTTTTTAGTCTTGTTATTCTTGAATTATTTGGATGCAAATTATATTTGTCATGTGAAAACCTCAATCTTTAAAGAAATTTAACTCAATATTGAAATAACACTCTACTAAAATTTGAAACTATTTTTCTTTATTTTGGTAGTCTGTGCTGCATTGCTATTTATTTATAAACCTTTTGAAATTCTTACAAACTGTCACCAGCACCAATTATAGGTGAAAGTATTGACTGGTATTTTGTTTGTGGTAACTGAAAAAGGGTGTCAAAATTTATGTTTTTTAAACTATAATTCATGTTGGCTTTATTTTAATGTTTCTCCTATGTGAGCATATTTCACTGCAGATTGAAATTATTAAATGGCCCTTTATCCTACAGTCTACATTCTAAGAAATAATCAGAGACGTGAATTATGCCTCATGAACATTTTTAGATTTGTCCACTGGTAACATAATACATTTTACCCATGAATTATTGTCTCACTTATTTACAGATTCCGATTAAATAAAATTTAAAAAAATAAAAACTTAAAAAAAAAAACTTAACTTTTTCTCACAATAGAAAGTCTTTATTATAAACTTGCCTGAGTTACTTAATCAAGAACAGATTATATAATCATGAATGAGTAAATTCTAGAGTGAAAAATAGAATAGAGTCTTCCAGAAATAAAAAAGACAATTAAATGTAGAAGGAACTTTCTGAGATGATAAAGGACACAAGCTACTTGGGTTGTAATATAGTCTAGAAAAAAAAAAAAGATTACTAACATTTTCTTTTTTAAATGCTCAGTAATTTTATATGTATGTTTGTGTACATATTATAGATACGCACATATGGTTATATATGTATTTACAAAGTATGTTATATATTTGATGTTATATATTTTGCAATAGAAACAGTTAAAATCTTTAGCGTTTGAAGTGTGAAAATATTTTACATTTAACAAAAGTAAGGCTGAAATAAATCTTTTCAGACATTTTGTCAGGCTGGACTTAAATGACCCCATTGTCAACTGCACCTTCCTTTGGAGCACATGATGAATAGATAGATTTACAAAGTAAAAATTTGAATTGAAAACACATCATTACTTGAGCTGAGGACTTTTCTTATTAATTTAGTTTACTGATTTAGAGCCTATTAAACAAGGAGAAAAGTTGGCTGTTTTCAAAGTACTGAACTGAGGATTATCATTATTTTGATGAGGCCACCCTACTATGATAGGGCAATGTAATCAGAATGTTGAATTAAGTCAAGCTCTAGTCTGAAAAGAATAAACTGTATTCATCAGTAAATGTTCTTAATGGGAATCCTGAAAATATTTCATTATTCCTAATTTAATTAAGAGGCCTTGAACAGTTAACTATGGGCCCACATTCATATTCAAGAATATATTATTAGGAAAACCATAAGAAATGGTACACAGGGTACTGATTTCAAACTGCATTTTTTTTTCAAATGAAAAACGGCCTTATTAACTTTACAAACACTCATTTTGTATACGGTTCTGAAACTTTACAATGTCTTTGGCTATATATTACCAACAGAAACCGCCTAAACCCACATGCTAATTAAACATTAATTTATAAATATTTATACCAGGTTTATGCTAATATGAAGTTCAATTATATTGGCCTTATCTATATAAATAATGGATGTGTGGACCTATCGATAAGTGTACCTCAGGAGCAGTGGATAACATTCAGAGCATGTTTATAGACAAGCATTGTTTTGCATTATTTTCACCTATATGTGGAATCATGGCACTGGAAGAGAATAGAACCCACATTCCAGGTGTTTTCAGCATAGAGATCATGCCAGCAAACACCCAGCACAATGCCAGGCACGTAGGAAGCGATACAGAAACGGGAGACGTTATTAGCAGTATTACTAGAAGGTCCCTCTCCCTGAGAGCACTGCTAGAGCATTAGAGTCCAAGGGATGCTCACTCACTCAGACACATCTGCCAAGGAACCCTCATACCAACCACACGTCTTATCAGTATAAGTACGCATTGCCATCTAGGTCTATACACAGCATCAGGAAGAAATTGGGGCAGGGGAAATGAATTTCAGATGAAATATACAAAATGGGCTCAGGAGTTGGGTCTCTTAGCAGAAAACACACACAGCAACAAAAGCAAAGCCCGGGTCTTCACACCATCCATAGCTGTATTTGCACATGTTGGCAACAAGAAAGAATCGCATGAATTGAATGCGCAACTGCACAAAGTCACACTTTAAACTTTTCCCTATTTCGTTTCTTGTTTTACTTGCCTTCAACTTGATTTGCTCCTGCTTGCTCTCGCTAATAAAATGGTGAGGGGACTCTGGTAGACCCGCAGGCAAAGGGTATCGGGCCACACAATCCATTTGGTGCCCTTTCGGATACAATTGCTCTGAGTGGCGGTGCGGGTGAGGGGATGGAGCATGTGTATGATCTGATGAGCTTGGCTCAACTGGGGGCAGCTTCTCTAGGCAGCTAAATTAAAAACCTCCCTGCAATTTTGATCTTAATCACCCCCTCCGAAGCTGTAATTGGTGATGGTCACTTAACTCTCTCCTTCCAGATTCAAATGTGCAGCGTCCCTCTAAACCACACATTTATTAGATCCATCCAAGAGATTCAGACAGCCCTGAACACAGCCTCACCAACATACTATTAAGACAAAGGGGTTTGGGCTACCTCAAATCTCACCAGCCAAATGCCTTCTTAGGAATTTTTATTTTGGGAGGACATCTCTAAAATAAAAGTGCCATAGGTGTGGGCTTTTTCAAACATTGAGAATAAAAGCCCTTATTTATAAAATAACAAAAGATTCTATTGCATACATTGGACCTATCATCTGTGGAATTAATGAAGTCCTTTAAAAATCGAAGAGCCCTCTAAAAATACTATGTAGAAATGAAGATCAAGTTGGAGCAAATCTAACCTTCAAAAAAATTCCACATGTGGGAACATCTGATGAACCTCTGAAAATCCTCCATAAAAGCAAGCCTATCTGACCACTGAGAGAGCTTGTTGCCTTGTTATTCCCTTTTTTGTGTTTCTTTTTTTATCAGGGAAGTATGAATTATTAGGAGTTAGAGGCAAACAAGGGTGATTATAGAAGGTGTCCAAATCCCAATGCAGTCTGAAAGATGATCGTGGGGGTGGGATGGAGGATTAATTCTGTTTAAGAAACATTTACTGAGCTGCGGCAGGCCTGGGAGATGCACACATGAATGAGGCTCGCTTCCAGCTCCTGAGGAGTTCACTGTCCCACGGGGAAGAGAGTGGGGACTCAAAGTGACCTATCACTCAGACACTGACTGAAGCATACAATCACAGAAGTCTGCCTGGGGAACAGGAGGGATGCAGAAAGAGCTGAGAAGAAAGCCAAGAGTTGCAGAGAAGTCCATATTTCACCCAGGAAAGACATCTCAGAAATAAAAAGTGGCCTCTCTCACATAGCTGTGCTTTAATTGATCCAACGGAGACTTGTAAAGTCATCTCCATGACCTCAAGGATGACCTAAACAGGACTGGGGCCAGAGAGTGGAGTGTTGTGGTGTGGGCAGGGTGGTGGGAAGCCAAGTGGTTTCCTCTTACTCGAATCCTGATACCAGTGTGAGAAAGCACCAGGGGTCAACAGCAGAAGAGAGACAAGTGTTGTTGGAAGAGAGTCCGTCTCTGTGCTCGGGAAGAACCACTCTCTCGGTCACATAAGGCTGACTTACTGTTCAACAAGCATATTGCGAATGCCGAACCCCAGCTGACTGTTTCTGGGAGAGAGGAATGAGAAAGTTTTTTTTTTCCAATTCAGTTTGAAGACAGTCTTCAGTCACACTCAAGCGACAAAGCCAACCAACTGGAGGGGAAGATAGAAGCCAGCATCAGCCCTGTGCTCGTAACCGGTGGGGAGGGTGGTCCCCATGGCTGGAGTTCATGACCATCATGATCTCTAGCGAATACTGACTTTGTGGAACAAGAGTGTGACTCCGTACCTGCCCGTTGGGTCTACTGTCTGAATTTAAATCATCAATACTCTACTTTTCTTTCTCTGGTCCTACAGACTGAGAACTGAGGGAGCCTGAGCTATTTACAAATCCACACCAGGACCTGCGGGAAACAAGGCTCTCGGTCCCTTAATCTGCCGAATGTTAAAGATGATCAGAACCAGAGGGATCCCTTCTTCCTTTTCCTCAGGAGAGAAAGGGCCACCTAAGAAGGGACTTGCCCAAGTTAGCAGCTCGTGACTGGAGAATGTGAGACCAGGGCGCGTGTGGCTGGGAGTCTTGCTTAGTGCCCTTGCCACAACACAAAAAAGATCTTGTTGCTATTCTGGTTATTGCTAATAACCCATTCATTTAGCCCACTGAGAGCCAGACACTCTCAAGAGATATGAAAGTGAACCTGTTGTAATTCCAGCCCTTAAAGAACGTGCAGCCTGGTGGGGTGACACAGAAATAACTAGAAATTGCGGTGGAGGGTCTAGCCGTGCGTGTCACTGGCTGAGCTCTGAACGGGCAAAGGATAAGGGTTCTGTCAATGATCATTTCTTATTTTCTGATTTCTACTCCTTCCTCCACAGAATATTGCGAAGATCTTCAGCTGTTCCAAATAGGGCGCTAGGAATTCCTTTTGTGAAGTGGACAATAGATTAAACGTGCATTTAGTGTCCTACCAGAGACTCAGAGGAGCAGGCACGGGGCACAAACCGTCCTTCCATATGGGAAGAAACCCAAGCCCGGAAGCCATCTGTAGATTGCTGCTTCAACAAATGGATAAATACGGATTGTGGATTCATGTGTGCTGCTCAATCACGGAACGAGCTGTGGAAACATCTGAGAGCAGAGGGTACACGTTGCGTCTGCAGAGCACACTGGTTTCCCGCTTTTTTCTCCTTCCCCTGGGTCTCCCATTGCACAGAACTGTGGGAAATGCAAGACAACAGCTGCATACCACACAGAGCACACCATGCAGAGCAAGAGCCCCGAGCAAAACAGCTCTTTGCTCTCCATCCCACCGTGTAGCACACACTTGAGATTATTGATGCCAAGTATTTCCTTCAGGAATTTTAAATGTCCTCCCACTGAGCAGCAAATCATATACCATCCAGAGTTCTGATGTGAGCAGCATGAGTTTCCTGAGGCCTCGCGGGAGACATATGGAAGTGGTGTTGCTTCCTTCACGAGTTGCCAACCCAAATGCATGGACCATTTCTTCCTTACAAGGGTATGTGCCACTTTCCAAAAAGTTTGCTTTAGCATGGTGATCTTGCAAGGCACAGAGGCAAGTCAGGAAGTCAGCTACAAGGCTTCCTAGTGAGGAAAACGCTGAGGAGGTCCGGATCCAGGAGAACTGTCCAGATGGGGCACTGCCCTTCTAGATTGGTAACGGGCTCTGTAGAGCCAATTCCCCTCCCCTGGCCAGGGTGATGGGGTAATGGGAACCTGGCTCTATGGTAGAAGACTTTCCGACCCATGGTGAGATGCCATGCAAGTAAAGTGTGATGAGATGGCAAGTTTAACCTAAGGGAACACCTGAGCCTGGGGCTGCCATCCACAGCTGCACTCCAGGGTCCTCTGTGGCTTGGTATGAGCTGCATTTGATGGCCAGGAATGGGACTCAATGAGTGTTGTTGCCATAGGATTTTTTTCTAGAAGCTTGGTGGTGTTCTTGCAGGAGTCTCCACATGACTACAAAACCTCTAGATGTAGGTCCAGGAGGGCAGAGACTGTTGCACTTTTGTTCTTTGTGGCATTCTCAGAAAGAAAAGCAGCCTGGCCCTCAATAAATGTTGGATGAACATCAATAAACTGGCCCATCCCCTCTTCTCTCCCATTCAAAAGACGTCTGGTCCAAGATCAGGACATCCTCCGACTCTCAACTCCAGCTCCTGCATTTCCCTCGTTTGAATGGGAGTCACATGGAAAAACAGCCAGTAGATGGAAAAAAAAAAACAATAATTGAGCATAGTTATATGATGCTCTGTTTTAAGCATCTCCATTTACTTATTTAACTTCACTTCAACACTAAAAGGTAGGTAGTTACTATTTCCAGAAAAGGAAACTAAAGCAAGAGAAGATAATAGGTTGCCAAGAACACACAGCTAATAGCTAACAGATCCAGGATTATGAACCCAGTGGTCTGCTACAACACACCAATACTTTCTTTTCTCAAAACCAATGGATTTCTCTGTATGCAAGAGACCTGGACCTTCTAGAGAAATTTTCTACTGTGAAATTGATGACCATGGTGTTTTCCTCAAATTGAAGAACCGTGGGCAACGATGGCTGACTCAAGCTCTTTCTTTACACATACCTTCAATTCCTTAGATGATGAGCCATCAGTGGTTGGGGTTGGCTGGCTCGCTCACTCTCTCCTTCCCTCGCCCCTCTCTCTCTTTTAATTTCTAGGCTCACTAACCAAAGAATGTGAATAAACTCAGCAATGGACTTCAGGGTAAAGATGGTGGACTTATTGTGTGCATCTATTTTTATTGATAGACAATAAAAGGGTTTTTTTCCCCCCAAGGAAAAAATCTTTGAGACAGGAAGAACTGAAGATGTTACAGTAGCATGAAAATTTTCAAAGCTATAAGGCAGATAGAAAAATAGCTTACATGAGAAAACAGGATCCTAACCTAGCATGGGAAAAGCAGACAATTGACCCAATTCATACCGGGCATTCCCCAAAGGCTCAAAAATTGGTCTATCAGATAACTCTGAAAATGGGCATGGAAAAGTAGGTGCTAACACAAGGATTAAATGAATGTTTTTTAGAAACACTCAGATCCCCAAATCTCTCCCCATTTCTACACACTGGGGTGATGCGCTCCTCCTCCATCCTAGCAAAAGATGAGCACTCCAACCTTTGAAGAGGGAAAAAAAAAGAGGCTTTGGACTAGTGAAACACCAGACACATCTGAGGGCAGGTATCATATACAATCCAGGGGGAATTCCAGCACTGGGTGCTGTGGGACCCTTAGCCCTCCAATGGCTACAGTTCCAGAATGCTCGAAGCTTGACCTTCAAGGAAGAGGTTAAAAAACCTTTCAAACAGGTTACTGCCTTCTTCCTGAAGGAAAGACTGAAAGATGCTACCATTGGAGATTCTCCAACTAAATGGCCCAGTTATACCACACTAAAGCTCCCAGATGGTTTCAGTCAAGTTTTTGAATTCTTTCTTCTTTTTTTATGTTTTTAAATTCCAGTTAGTTAACATACAGTGTAATATTAGTTTCAGGTAGGAGTGCCTGGGCGGTTCAGTAGTTGAGTGTCTGACTCTTCATTTTGGCTTGGGTCATGGTCTTAGCATCACGGGATCCGGCCTTCTGTGGGACTCCACACTCAGCACAGAGTCTGCTTGTCCCTCTCCCTCTGCTCCTCCCCCCTCCAGTCAAATAAATAAATAAATAAATAAATAAAATCTTTAAAAAAATTAGTTTCAGGTATACAATATAGTGATTCAACACTTCCGTACAACACCCGGTGCTCATCACGACGAGTGCGCTCCTTCATCCCCATCACCTATTTCCCCCATCCCCCCATCCACCTCCCCTCTGGTAGCCATCAGTTTGTTGTCTATAATTAAGAGTCTATTTCTTGATTTTCTTCTCTCTTTTTTTCCAAACTGGTGCAGCCACTCTGGAAAACAATATGGATCTTCCTTGAAAAGTTAAAAATAGAATTCTTTTTTCTTAAACACAGTAAGACAAAGGGAAATTATGGCACCAGGAAAGCTTCTAACATGAAAGAGAGGGATGAGAACACACAAAGAGAAAAAGCAACTTGGAGAGACAGAAACATTCAAATAATCATTCATATCCCCTCAAAAAAAGGAGAAAGTAATACAACTGGGAGCAAATTGAAAAAAAAAATTGTAATTAGCAAGATACAATAAAATAATATCCAATATGGCATTATTTTTTAGGGAACATTTAGAAAAACTAACCAAAAAAGCTTTTAGAAAGTAAAAGCATAACAGCAGGAATAAAAACATCAATAGAAGGGTTAAAAGTTAAAATTGAGGACATTTAAAAGAGCAAAGCACAGAGACAAAAAGAAAATAAGGAAAATATATAAGCGGCACCTGGGTGGCTCAGTCAGTTAAGCGTCTGACTTTTGATTTTGGCTAAGATCATGATTTCAGGGTCCTGGGATCAAGCCTCAAGTCAGGCTCCGTGCTCAGCATGAAGTCTGCTCCTCCCTCTGCTTGTGATCTCTCTCTCTCAACTAAATGAAGAAAGTCTTTAAAAAAGAATTGTGAATGTTTCACATTTTCACAGTGTGTGAATAAGACCTGCCTAGGACCTTCAGTATCTAAGTAAAGGGAGCTTCAGGATGAGCAAACAGGGAAATTGGAAGGGAGAAAGTCATCAATGAAGTAATTTGAAAGATTCCCTCAGAACAAAGGGATATAGATTTCCAGATGTAAAGACTCCCATCAAATGTCAGACATAATGGATGAAAATAGATCCAAATAGGCACATTGTCATAAAAGTTCAGAGTGCTAGTGACAAAGATAGGAGCCTACCATCTGGATTTGGAAGATAATGGATCACATAGAAATAATGAGGTATTAGAAGGACTCTCAACTTCTTTTTTTTTTTTAAAGATTTTATTTATTTTTATTTGAGAGAGAGAATGAGATAGAGCATGAGAGGGTCAGAGGTAGAAGCAGACTCCCTACCAAGCAGGGAGCCCGATGCGGGACTCGATCCCGGGACTCCAGGATCATGACCTGAGCCGAAGGCAGTCGCTTAACCAACTGAGCCACCCAGGCACCCAGGACTCTCAACTTCTTAACAGTATCACTGAAGCTAGAAGCCAATAGAATAACACTTTTAGCAAGCAAGAAAGAAAAAAAAATATATATATATGTCAACCTAAAATTCTATTTCTGGCAAAACTAACAATAAATAATGAATATAAACATTGTCAGGCATGTAGGTCTCAAAAACATTTTCCCTCCTGGGGCACCTGGGTGGCTCAGTCAGAAGGGGTTGTGATCTTAGGGCCCTGAGATGGAGCCCTGCGTTGGGCTCTGTGCTCAGTGGGGAGTCTGCTTGAGATTCTCTCCTTATCCCTCCCCCTCTGCCCCTCCCCCCCCAAATAAATAAATAAAATCTTAAAAAAAAATTTCCCTCCTATGCCCTGTCTCAGACAGCTACTAAAGGATGTGCAGTACTAAATCAAGGGGGTAAACCACAGAAGAGAGAGATGTAGAAGAGAGGAGAGAAAACAAGATCCAAACAGGAGAAGAGCAGAGAGAGAATCTCCGGAATCTCAGGTGAAGGTTGGCGGGTTGGGAACTGAGCCCAAGATGAGGGCTCCAGGAGAAAAGATACAATAGCATAGAGAGTATATCTGAATGTCTTGAAAAGAGTGTTTGCATGGTCTTAATGACATTAGCACTGAATTCTGATCTAACTAAAACTTCAAAATAACTATATTGGATGAATGAAAATATAGGAAAGGTATGAAAAAATCAAGAAGCAAATATTAGATAGATAACAGATAGATAATATCTATTATTAAAGATAAATAGAAAAGTCAAGAAAGTGGCTGCTCCTGAGGAAGAGAAATGTGGGGGAGGGAAGCAGGGATCTACTGGTTTTCCTAACAAACCTTGTAGAACAGTTATGGCTCTATTAAACTGTGTGCATATTTATCATGACTTTTTAGAGAAAGAGTGGCATTGTACTTCTGAATAAATTGCTGAAGACATGACAGTAACAAAATATCGGCAAGTCTTAAAGAAAAACACAAAAATCCTTGTATTGGCAAGGCAGGAAGCAAAAGCAGAAAGGGAGCAATCAAAATTTGGTTTAAATGACCTCAATAGGGATGCCTGGGTGGCTCAGTCAGTTAAGCGTCTGCCTTCAGCTCAGGTCATAATCCTAGGGTCCTGGGATTGAGCCCTGTGTCAGGCTCCCTGCTCAGCAGGGAGTCTGCTTCTCCCTCTATCCCTCCCCCACTCTTGCTCTCTCTCTCTCTCAAATAAATAAATTAAATATTTAAAAAAAAATAAATGACCTCAATATAAATTAAAGGTACACCTAAAGAAAGATTCCTTGACCATCCAAGTAGAACACGGCCATACAAAAAGAGTGGAAAGCTTCAGGAAAGAGGAAGGAGAATCACCCATCTCTCATGGTGTCAGTATTTGACTTTATCTGTATGGATATCATAGGAAAGGTTCTCAATCCCATTGTTGGGGCATATGTTGGGGTATGTTCTTAGTTGGCTATCCATCCAAATTATCTTGCATGCCTTTTTTTAAATTTAAAATCAATTAATTAACATATAGTGTATTATTAGTTTCAGAGGTAGAGATTAGTGATTCATCATTTGCATATAATACCCAGTGCTCATTGAATAGATTAGGAACCACTTATTAGCACCATTATGCCTTTTATATAATGGTGCTAGTTAGTGATTCCTAAGCTATTCCTATACAGAATTCTTAACCTGTTAGACCCTTTACTAACTAAAACAAACCCTTGTATCTCAAGGAAGCTCAAGAGAAGTTAAAGGATAAAATGTTCCCAGGATAACTATTTTTCTATGGGGAAAAAATTAAAATATGTTAAATTAAGTGGGGAAAAAAAAAACTCCTCTGTTCACAGAAAGTATTGTTTCTGCCATAGCACAGCCTTGCAGTGTCTTCAAAGATAATCCAGGTCTTACTCTGGCTTACCTCCCCAGGAGGTAACCTGCAATCCCTCCATACTGTACTGCACACATCATGGGCTTCAATAGTCCCCACTTGGGGAAGGGATCCATTCCCTACCCAGCATTCCACATCACTGACATCTTCTTATGCCCCATCCACTGTCTTGTCACCCACCCCAAGAAAGTGGGTAATTATGACATTGATAGGACACTAGTAAAAATCAGTTATCATTAAAAAACAAAATGAAATAAACAAAGATCTGAAGAAAGAAGAAGAGGAAGAAGAAGAAGAGGAAGAAGAAGAAGAAGAAGAAGAAGAAGGAGAAGGAGGAGGAGGAGGAGGGGGAAGTGGAGGGGGAGGAGGGGGGGAGGAGGAGGAGAGGAGGAGGAGAGGAGGAGGGGGAGAGGAGGAGGGGGAGAGGAGGAGAAGGAGAAAAAGAAAAACCTGCTGGTCTGGAGTAGTTCCCACCTCACTTGCTATAACCATACCTCATTCTTCTCCCACTCCAGAAAAGCAATGTCAAAAAATAAGGAAATGAGGGAGACTTTATCATAGTAAGGTCAAGATATTACTAACCAATTCCTAGGAATATACCCCAACATATGCCCCAACAATGGGACTGAGAATCTTTCCTGTGATAGCCATTCAGATAAAGTCAAATACTGACAGCATCCCTTCTATGTGCCCACCATTTTATGTTTGAAGACAGCTTGCCAGCCCCACCCAAAGAGTCATCTTTGCAGAGGAGGTATTTCTTAGAACTGAGCTGATTCCTAGTTTAAGCCTTTATCAAGTATACATTAAGAATTGTATTTTTATTTTATCTAATATTTGCAATTTTCTTTTTTTTTTCCCTAAAACTCTCCCCCATTAATGGCTCCACCTAAGCTTAAAATAAAGACTCTACATCCTTTCTAATAGTTCAGCTGCTTTTGACCTCTCCCTCCTGCTTTGCTACATCAGTTGACATTTTTATTTTATATGTAAGCTCACTTTCACATATTTTCTTTATAGAATCTAGTCTCGTAAGACTCAGCCCATCATCCCAACCTGTTGTGATTAGCTTTTGTCTTGATTTTCTGAGCATTAGATCATGCTCATATTTGATAAGATCCATGTATATCCTTCGTGATAAAATTGACATTTCGGTCAAGGGCAGAGCCAGGTGGCCAGCCACTAAAGACTTATTTTGGGTGGATCCAGATGTATTAATCAGCTCTTTTGTTCTAGGAACATACTCCACCCCAACTGTAGCTAAGCAAGAAAGCCATTCAAAAGTTGATATGGCAGAGGGGCATGTCTCCTAATTACTTCCCAAGGCAAAGTCTTATCCAACTATGTCCCTCTCTTCCTTGAACACCCCATGTCTGGGTGGTCCGTTTTCCTGTTCTATTCTTCTAGATTGTTGCATTCCATTGCTAATCTTTTGGCTCTTTTCCCTCTTGTTCTGTTGTCACACTATGATGAAGCATTCTTCCTCCTGAAATGGAGCTGCTTTAGATTTCTATCCTAACAGTTCATCTCTCATGACATAACACTTGAATGACCCATCTTTGAGATAACTTCCCCTCTTTTGTCTGTATGTCTGTCATGGGGAGGCAGCAGTGCATAGTGTTTAAGAATACTGACTCCCAGGAGCACCTGGCTGGCTGTCAGTAGAGCATGTGCCTTTTGATCTCAGGGTTGTAAGTTCAAGCCCCACATTGGGTGTAGAGATTACTTAAAAAAAAAAAAAGTACAGACTCCTGAACCAGATGACCTAGATTCAAACTCTGGCTGCACCCTTTACTGGCTTTGTGACCACTTACTGGCTTTGCACCTTCTTTGTGCCTCTGGAATGTAGCTCCACACTTATGACTATCTCCTAATGCATCACCACCACCTCTGGGCATTTTAGAGGCCCCAGATCTTTTTAACGTCTGTAGGGTAATGAACTTTAGCTTCCTTCATCCTCTGCCCTGTGATTTCAGTTATTTTCCCAATCCTGTTTAAGTAAATGCTCATTCTATATGAAATTCAGACACTTACTAAGCAAACACATCTTTATGACAAGTTTCCATGTCCTTCTTGCCAGCTGGATTCTGTCCCTAAATTCCTCTCCTACAGAAATTGAGGAGCCACCACTGGTCAGTGGAAAGTGCTTTGAAATCAGACAGAACCTGTGTTTGCATCATGTCTCTGCATTCAGATCTGCACAATTTGGAGCCAATCAGCTTCTTGCAAATGAGGCAGAGAATGATTTGCGTTCACATGCAACTCCAAGTGACATAGCAAGGTACATTTTGTTTTCCAAACAAGAAAAGAGCTGGAAAGCTTTAATGGGCCATATGAAATCATAAGATATTTCTGCATTAACAGGCAGGGCAAATTAATTCTAGGAGGTTTTTTGATTCGGGCCCTGTAAGAGGTTCCAACACTTACAAAGATAGAGACAATGATTCAGAGTTTTAAAAATGGAACTAGGAAGGAAATGTCCTTCTGGGAGGGCTGAGCCTACAAGGGCTCCAATAGTGGTATATATCAAATAAAACAAATTCTTATCCCTGCGATGTCCAACAGCTGTTTGCCATTTCCCCCTAAAAGCAGCGGGAAATTGGCTTAAACTACAAGGATTTGAGTTAGACATAAGGAAAATATTCCTGACAGTAGGGGTTGTTCAACAATGGAACAAGTTAGCAATAACAATTGTGGAATGGGCTTCCCAGGGCTCTTTGGACATTGTACCCCATTTGTCTGGGAGGTTTTCATATAACCTGGCCTATGGGAGACCTCCTAGGATCCTTTCCAGCTCCCTGGTTCTTAATTAGTTCAGCATACTTTTGCATTAATAGCATTATAATCCTGGTCACAACTGATTAAAGGACAAAAATCAATTTCCCACTCAAATCCCCCAAACAAGAAGGTATTTTGCTCCCCCGTGCACGAGAAATGGGATGGTCTGCACATTTTCATTCATATGTTTTTAATTTCTTTGGGGAAGTTTTAAAATGGAGATTTCCATAAACCAAAGTTTAGCCTAAGAATACATTGAATTATAAACTGGTGGAAAAGCTGAATAGAGATGTATAATGGAAACATTAACAGAGCTTTAGCAGTGATGGCAACAGCGAGTTACTACAATGCAAGGGAATCATGTTAAAGTAACTGCTATTGTAGATAAGGGGGTGCCGCTCTTAATAATGGATTTTTCATGCATTACTTCGATGCTTTTAACATTTTTTCCATCATGAATAGTGACCTTGGAATAATGCGAAGAACCATATTTTGTATTTAACCTAAATACCAAATTTAAAGACTTAAATAGATAATACAAAGGGCTTGATTCCATGCTGCTGAAGATTGTGGAAGGTTGTAAAATGCTCCCACAAACTCCTATGTAATGGAAGTAAATCTTTTTTATTGAAAATATGCAATGCATAACTACTTCCTTCCAACAAAGCCAGGAATAGTTCATGTAAAGGAAAAAATTATAACTGAATTGACAGGTAGATATCATGCAGGGGCAAAGAGGAGTGGGAAGAGCTTCAGCCTCCTCCCAAAAATCCCCATACCACACCGGCCCCCACCCCAGAGCCATCCTAAAAGTGGTTAAAGCAAAAATAGTGCACTTGCAATCACAGCCTCCAGTAACTTCCCCTAATCCTTCTTCCAACCAGACTGCTGTCCTAAGACTCTCCACCTAAATTCTACAACTCCAGTGTGTATCAAGGTGAACAAACAAAATTAACTGGGTATATATATTTATCCTGGCCCTAAAGAAACTGAAAAGTGTGGATTTAAAGTTTGTTGATCCATGCCACTTCCATTAAGACACTTAACCATTCTCCCCACACCCCCGCACCCACAACTCACCCATCTCTTGTGGCCAGCATACTTGTCACCCTCCATTTCTCTGGGTCTGTCTTTGCCCTGATCCTGCTCATGTCACTGCTGCCCTAGTCTCCTTCTCTCAGGATCAGGAGGCCAACCAGCAGACCTGATAAATTTGCCAGTCCCCGGGCGCCTGGGTGGCTCAGTCATTAAGCGTCTGCCTTCAGCTCAGGTCATGATCCCAGGGTCCTGTGATCGAGCCCCGCATCGGGCTCCCTGCTCGGTGGGAAGCCTGCTTCTCCCTCTCCCACTCCCCCTGCCTGTGTTCCCTCTCTCGCTGTGTCTCTCTCTGTCAAATAAATAAATAAAATCTTTAAAAAAAAAAAAATTTGCCAGTCCCCTTGCCTGGTGGGAAAGGGGTAGGTGAGTGAAGGGCACATGGTCTGAACCAGACTGCCTCATGCTAAATGCTGCCAGCTCCAATTCCATCTGTGAGTGCTTGGAAAGTACACGTGATCTCTTTGTTTCCTTGTCTCCATCTATAACATGGAGATGGTAATGCCATCTATTTCTTAGGGTTATTGGAGATTAATGAGTTGATACACGTAAAGTAGATAGTGACTGCACAAGTAAACACATAATAAATGTGAGCATTTATCTGGACATTCAAGAGATAAGACCTTGGTTTCTCCAACAGTTTGGGACCACACTGCCAGAATTTCAGCCCAAGGCAAGCAAACAAAGGAAATCCTTGAGACGGTGGGTCCTGGAATATAAGTAACCAGTGCTCTGCCCATGAGAAGAGACTGGAGAAAACGATGTAGTGCATAATTGTGCATACGTGTACCAGTCTGGGTAAAAAAGAAGAATTTTCACCAACAAAATCCACCACCCAAATGATCCCTTCAGAATAACCTTAGTTCCAGCTTTGGTTCCCTTCAACTGTATGGCTTTGGAGAAGTCTATTGGCCTCTATGAGATTCCTTTTTCTTATCTGTTAAGTAGAGACAACACTAATCTCACCAGAGTTTTAGGAAGTGCAAAGGAGACAATGTGAATGGAAGGAGTTATATCAAAGGAAATTATAGAGAATGAGATAATTTGGTATATTGCTACTTTTTTATTATACTGCAAGCAAGTGAATAAAGCATCAGATAAAAGGGACCCACAACCATCTTGGAAAGATCCAGTCTCCAGGGAGGATCTACAAATCCCCATTCCTTCCAGGTTCACCTGACTGTAGACCACAAACAGGATCAGACAGGCTATCCCATATATCTTGTAACCTGGGGTGAAAGTTATCCCCTGGGCACTATTGCAAGTACCCAGATATTCTAGGAAAGATAGGGTGGAAATACAGGGTGGAAAGTAACTGAGTGAGAAGGAAGAGAGAAAGGAAAGGAAAAGAACATAAAGGATACAGTAGCTACGTTTATTGAGCACTTACTAAGGGCTAAGCATTTTCTCTTTTAATCCTTGTGACAATCCAGTGAGCTAAGGATTTTTTAAAGTAGGCTCCATGTCCAATGTGGGGCTCAAACTCACAACCCTGGGATCAAGAATCAAACACTCTACCAACTGAGCCAGCCAGGCACGCCTGAGCTAAGGACTTTTATTCTCATTTCTGGTGAGAGACTGAGGCCCACAGAGCTAGTAAACTGTGGCTTCTGGGATCTGGGAACCCAGATCTGTCTTATTTGGAAGCTGGTACTCTTGACCTTCTGTAACCTCTTACCCAGCTGAGTTGCGTGCTGAGCCTTTCATATTTCTTAAAAATAATCAAATTAAGCTTGATCACTATCACAATCCAACTTGTCAACTACTCAAGGAAAGAAAGCAGCTAACAAAAGTTAAGCTTTTGATTAAGTTGGCTTAAGAACTTGTTCCTTTGATTCTCCTCCCTGTGGAGTGAGCACTCAACAACGCACCCTCCAGAATCACACCCACTCTCTTTCTGACCCACCTTATGCTGGGTCTCATAACTTGCTTATCTATGTAATATTTTTTCAAACCTGCTTCAGGAAAGCATCAGGCTGAGTGCTCAATGATACCACTTTGTGCAGAGACGACTCTTCCTTCCAAAATGCACTTCCTTCTGCAAAATCTCTGTGTTCGCACTACACACAGAAGCCTGGAAACCCAGGAAGACATAAATCAAATCCAGCTCCACTACCAGATGTGCAACCTTGAGCAAGTTCCTTGGTAAAAGTGGTTCCTCACTTTTTAAAATGGGAATAACTCACGAAATCTCATGAAGATTAAATGAAACAGGCATATAATGTGCTCTGTCGATCATGGTGAGGCCTGATGACTTATTCTACAAAGATGGTAACTCTTCTGGGATCAGAATGTTCATACTATCTTTCTTCCCTGGATAGTACTGAAGAAACCCCACTAACTTCTAGCTTTCTATGTATCTTTTTACCAGGCCCTATGCTAGTGGTAAATAGTGTCCTTTTTGAATATGAAGACTCTTTTTTAACACACACAAAACTCACTGATGTTTCATAGCATGATAGCTATTGATTGAGAAAATAACTGTCTCCAGACCCCTTTCTTGTACACTGGGAATCTTGATCTCTGTTTATCAAGCCCCTTCTGTTCAGAAATTCTCTCTCCAAACACAATATAAGAAAATAGGTCTTTACTCACCAAATAGCAATCACATTCCTGCTTTCCATCTTGCCTTCTGTTAAGAATTACAAGGTCACCTGGATTGGACTGTTGGTTATTCTGAAACTCCCCTGTTCAACTTTACAGAAAATGCCTTGGTTTACTCTCACAGATGGTTCATCATGTCCATTGTTCATGAATTTTTAACAGTTTAATACTCTGAAAACAACTTTATTTCCCTTTATTTTAAGTTCCTGGCAGAGCATGTGGGAAAGAAAAGATCTCCCTTGACCCTTTGTACTTATAACACAGACATCCAATAAACATCTACTAATTTGGTTCATGATGTTGAGATTTAAAGGAGATATTTGCATTCTCCATACATGTCCGACACATTCCCAACTCTCAGTTTCTCCCTAGAGGTGTTTCTTTTCATGGTCAAATTCAGTCAATGCTTCTAGGTGTTGATAATGCTCCAACACCAGCTCCTCTACAAAACACTCCTCCTCTAAACTTCGGACAGCTTGCCTCCAAGCCTGGCCGGGATGCTCTGTCCCTAACCACACCACCATGAAGCCAGCTTACAACCCAAAGCCTGGCACCACACTCCACAAAACTCATTATGTTCCATGGCCGCTCCCCTGCTCTCACCCCTAATTTCCTCTGTTCTACTTGAATCATTTTCTCGTACTCAAAAGTTTGATCCCTGGGTCTAGGTATTATTTTTCTTTGTGTTTCCAACACCCAAGGGTATATTAGATGCTAAACCATGGAGTCTTGGAGGATGGTGACTGGCCGGCATCACTTTCTCTCCTTGCGACCTCCAACTGCTTCTCAACATCTCCACTTTCCTTCCTGCAGACGGTATCGGCATTTTGCTTATAGCAAACAAACTCAGGGTATTCCAGGCCCCCACACCCACATAGATTCACATATAAACCAAACACAAAGTAAGTGGAAAAGAGAAGGGCTTATATTTCCTATTACCTCCACTATCTGATCATATTTCAATTCTAGACACGTTTTCCATTGTTATTTCCCTGGCTCAATTAGGTTACTGGAATTATAAGGCAAAGATTATGGATACGAAGTCCAGTGCCCATGAGTTCGTATGAGATTAGGATGCTAAACAGTGGGTTCCAAGGATTTCTCCTACCCACAGGACTGAAATGATGAACACAGAGTACCATTAGACAGATAGAGATATAGATACGGATCCTGGCCATTTATTTTCTTACTTGTTGCCCTAATACATCATACAATTCGGGAGCCGCTTTAGTGGTTACTCAATCAACAAAGACCATCAAACGCCGGTGTTACTTTTTACCTAATTGTCTCCCTCTTTTTCGGAGGCCTGTACCCCACAGCCTCGGAGCATGCTTTGACTAGAAGGAAGGGGTCAAGGTGCGAAGTGACTGCAGTGTTAATGTAGGTGTCACATAAATGCATTAGCTTGGTGGACCAAATAAGGGAAAATATTTTGATGGGAAAATGGCATTTAGAAGTGTTAGTGCATTTAAAACATTTCCCCAGTGTAGTTACATTAGCAGACCTAAACAATCAAGGGCCAGGAGGCGTTACTGCAGGGATTGTGAGCTTACAAAGTTACCCTTGTTCTGACACTTATTGATAACCACCTTTGGAGAATTATAAAGCACAGTGAAAAGAGGATTGTTTGTCTCTGTGCCTGCAACTGTGACTTATAGAGACCAAAAAAAATCTATACAGTATAATATATGCTTATTCTCTGCTGAATAAGAGGCTTTGGGCATTAAGAAATCTATTGTGTGTGATTCTAGGTACCAGTGGCACTTGGGAAATTTTCTGACATTTCCTACTTAAGGAGCAGACAGATTGCAACTGCACAATGTTCATTGGCAAATAATTCAGAATGTATGCGCTTGTTCCAGCCCTGAAAGAGTTTTTGCTCCCTGGGCTAAAGAAAACCTCAACATAGGGGGAAAAGGGAACTTTTCTCATTTTAAACCTTTTGATTCAACTGCCTCCTGCAGCAAGTTCTGGGGATGCCTTCACTCACACTGACTGCTTCCATTTTTCACTGGAGGAAGACGATGTTGAGGGAAGGAGGGAACCTCAGGGTCTGTTGATGGTTAGGGCTGTGCAATCAAATGTCAATGCCAGCCTGTCTGACAGAGTTAAATTGACAGGACCATGCTGCACGATGAGAAGGAGCGTTCACGAACCTTCCATTTCTACTGGCATTGCTAATTTGGGCACCTTCAAATCTCCTGCTACTGATGTTGAACATCAATGTTACTGGAGAAATATTTGTCCCCGAGGCAGAGAATTCCAAATGTGGAAGACTCGCACAAGGAGTTAAAGATCCTGTGCCTTTTTCTTGAGTCAATTGCTAACAAGTCAAATTCGAGCACCTTCATCTGAAGTGTCAGGCTTCGTGGTATGTAGCTTCTTTGACAGAGCTCAGATTCTAACCAGGGGCCCTTGTACTTATCTCTGGGCAGCTGTTGTAAAGTTTACACCAAAAGAGAGATTCCTTCTGGCCAAACCAGTAGGGGCTGTGATAAGCTAGTTGGAGTTTCAAGTCTTTCACAAAGACTTACCAGGGATTATAGGGAAGACAAAACCTCCATGTATGTTCAACTCTGAGGCCAATGTCAGCCCTCAGACACACGCTCGACTGGCAAGGCGAAGCTAGGTGGAGAGGGATGCTCACGTCGGAAGGGACATTGGTCAGAGGGTGGGGATCCCGTATGAGGTGTGTCTGCAGGACCCAGGCAACAGTGGACTTACTTTGGTTTTCAGGACTTGACAAAGCTTTCTTTCCTTATTACGGATAAGCAAACTGAGGTACAGAATCATAAACTCATAAAAGTTCAGGATTGGAAAGGATCTCGGAGGTTGTGCTGTCCAATCCCATGCTTCCTTGGATGTTCACAAGTCCACTACCATGTCATCATCTTTAGCATCAGGGCCACTGTGAGAGCATTAACTGAATAGCCACTAGGCTTGGCCCTCCTCGGTCATGATTCCACTGATCTTCCCATCAACTCTCTGACTTGGGTATTATTAACCCATTTTACACATGAAAAAACTAAAAAATTAAACGACCAGCCACATCAAGAGGAGCCAGGATTTGAATGCTGAATGTTCTATTACTTCCCTAATCAGTCACCCAATATCAACTTGAATACTGTTAACAACAGGGAGCTCAGTATTGCCCAAAGCAGACATTTTTATTTTAAGACAGTTCCCTTTGTGCCTCCATGAAATAAGCTGAATTTCTACCCTTACATTGAAACTCTGCCTACTAAGGCCCTGTAGGACAGGTTAAATCTGTCTTTTATATAAAAACCCTGAAACCATCAGGAGACAGTAATTATGCTTCTCTATTTAAGTCTTCTTTCCTTCAAGCTAATTCCCTTTTGTTTTCCTCCTTAACACTTTCTGTAACTAATGATGTGAGATCCTAGCCTCAAAACCCAAGATTTTCTAGAGCAGGAACCATTTCCTACTCATCCCTTATCCTCAAGACTTAACACTGTGCCTGGCACAGAGCAAGTTCTCTGTAAATGCTACAGGGCATAGTAGCTGATTAATAAATTTTCAATAGTAGGTGTTCAAGAAATGCTAAACATCTTGAATGTTTGTCTTCAAAGTTGTAGCAACTTTTCACAGTCCTTCATAGAATGTGGAGCCAAAATGAAACAGAATCTCTATGTGTGATCTAGCTTTTAAATTGGGTAAGACTAGGGGCACCTGGGTGGCTCAGTGATTAAGCATCTGCCTTCAGCTCAGGTCATGATCCCAGGGTCCTGGGATCGAGCCCCGCATTGGGCTCCCTGCTCCGCAGGGGGCCTGCTTCTCCCTCTCCCACTCCCCCTGCTTGTGTTCCCTCTCTCGCTGTCTTTCTCTCTGTCAAATAAGTAAATAAATAAATAAATAAATAAATTGGGTAAGACTAGCACATCCCTTCTGAGAAATGCCAAGTTACTCCTAAGGTAGCATAAGATGGTATTAGGATTTGACTGCCTGCTTGCCCTGCTGACTCATGACAAAATTAGGGGAAATGAAGCTCCAAGTCTTTTTGTATGGGTTGCTTATAACCCATGTCATGCTAAAACAGCAGCTTTAAGATCTAGGTGCAGGACTTTATCCCCATTAAAGCTTATGTTAAGACCATGGTCCAGCCTGCTAGGACATTTGGGGATCCTGCAATCTATCATGGAAAAGAGTCATTTCCCCTTCTGCCCTTGTTTTATTCTTGAATGTGGGAAGCCAGACATCCATGATCTTACCCCTACCATGGAAGGAAAATCATTCATGGCTTGGTTTTAAGCTCCTCTTCTCCCACAAAGTGAAACTCTTTTGACTCCTCATTAGTGGATGACCCTCATCCCTGCCTCTAGAACCAACCCTGACCCTGGAAAAGAGACTTATAAGGAGCTTCATCCGCAGGATCTGAGCCTCAGCTCAACCTGTATCATCCAACTCTGATCTCCTGGACTTCGGATTAATTACTTGGTATTCTGGTCCCTGGGTTGGTAATTATTCTAGTACATGAGTTGCATGTTAGTTTGATTAAGCTAGGCTATGTGCGGGAACAAATGAACCCCTAAAGCTCACACCCAAGTTCATCTCACACTTAGGCAAAGTTGGAGAGTTCACTTGCGGACAGATTCCATTTCACAGTGCTACCATTTGAGCATATGGCTGTCACAGTCACCAAGGCAAGAGAGAGAGCACAGGGAGCTCACACTTGCCCTGCAGTGCTTCCTCCCAGAAGTCACACAAGTCATTTCCCATGGCACCAGTGGTCAGAACATGGCAAAAGGCCCCCACCCCACAGCAGGGAAGGCTTCCTGTGTGTCTTGGAAGAGTAAAATGACACAGGACTTGATGAGAACAGAGTGTTGTTGCATTCCCCCTTCCTTCTTTTCTTCTGGACCAAATTCCTCCCCAAACCAAGCATGGTGATAAGGACTCTACTTTTCTGGTTATTTGCTGCCTGCCATAGCTCTTCTCATCACCTCTTCTTGAGTTTCTCACTGACAAGCATGAAAGATCCCACATATCAATCAGGCCTCCTACTACAAATACTAGAAAATTCTACACACAGAGATTTAAGCAAGAAAGGGAATTTATGACGGTATCATCAGGATTTGTCTTCTCTCCAGTTCTTGGGCTGTGTCTATTCCTACAATGGCTTCATTCTCAGGCTCCACTGAGGGCACCAGACTCACATTATCACAACATCAAAGCATGTTCTGCAGCAGGGGGAGTAGTGACTCCAATTCCTACACAGCTCAATCAAAAGTGCTGAATACCTGTCTCCTTGTTTCTGATTAGCCGATCGGATGAACCCCCTGAGCCAATCACTGTCTCTCGTGAGATCTGCTGCTTTGATTGGCCACACCCGGGTCACGTGATATTTCCTAGCACCAGAGGTGGGACCCCGGAGGAACCACTTGCGCACAAAATAGGGATATGGTGGATCTCTAAATGAAGACTTGAGCTTCTCACAACATAAATGAATAGGTGCTGAGAAGCCACAGATAGTGACTGTCCACTAACCGTGACTTAACTTTGTGTTAATCAGGCCCCACTGGCAGACCTTGATGTTGACTGACCTGAGCTTCTGCTGCCGTAGCCTTTCCCAGTTGACCTGCTTCTGTTCCAGCTCCTGGGAGATCTGCTTGCCAAGACCCACCCTCACTTCAGTAGTAGGTTTAGTTCTGGATCAAATGGCCACCCAGCGTAGCCATTCTCACCAACAGAAACTGGACAGGTGCGATTGGATTGAAAAGAGCCTGAGACCACCCTCAAGGCGAATAGCAATACTTTATGCAACACTCTAAAAAGCAACCAATCCACCAGCCCCGAATTTCACTACCACCCTGTTTGCATTTCCCCATCTTATTTTATAAGGCTCCGGCGAGGGACTGCCTCGGTTGTCTTTCTGAAATCCATGCACACTTCATCTCCCTGACTTGTAACTGTATCCAAAAAGGAAATGAAGTTATTAATCTGACAAAATTCATTCTCAGCGAATCCGTCCTGGTTTCTAAGACCACCACTTCCTTTTGTCAAGGGCTCACAAACCATCTTCTCAATAATGCATTCTAGAATTTCACTCAGGATTGACATTAAGCTCACAGGTCTATAGTTTGCAAAATCCCCTTTCCCCCTTTTCAAAAGCCAGGGCTGTGTGTGTCAGCCCCCTGTCTCTCAGCACCTCCTCCTCTTTATGAGAGGCAGCTAATGGAGGATTTGCCTAATGTCTCTTAATGAGGCAGTGCAGAGCCAGGATTAGAAGTCAGCAGACCGTGAGGGTCCAGCCTTTTGCTTCTCCTTTTCAGCTGTGATGATTTCCCCACCCTGTGTTTCCGAGATGAGAGCTCTCTACCAGCACTGCCAAGCATGAGACCTCATTTCAGAGACTGGCCATCTTCCCTCTCCCCTGGAGCAAAAGAACAGGGCATCGAATGGAGGGACTGTGGCCTGAGGTCTCCGTGTACAGCACACTCTTGATCTCCAGTGAGGGACGATCTGTGTCACTGTCATCACTGTGACTGATTAGCATTCCCCCAGTTCATTTTTGAATTGAGTATTTGAGGTGATTTCACCTGGAGGTCCTCTGAATCTGAATGTGCAGGAATGAGGGGACTTGGAATCGCTTCTGTACCAAGTGGCAGGTTGGAACCGCCTCATAACCCTCACCATCCAAGCACCCACATTTTTCTGAAAATCCGACCCTCTGGGTTGGTCTCATTGGGCAGAACTGCCTTCTTTTTCACTTTTTTTTTTTTTTTTTTTTGCGATTTTCTTATGTGAATGCACTTATCTTTAAGTATCAGCCCAATTCCCATCTCGCATTTTAAAATCTCAACTAACTTAGCATAAGCTAATCAGAAAATCCATGTTACACCACCTTCTAGAGTTCAACTACACAAAAAAATCAAAGTGGCGTTGAGCATATGCCTGGGCCAAGTAGATTTGCAAATTGGTGCAAATGTACTTAATATTGATAGCTCTGTAATTTCTAGAAGCGTTCAGAATCAGAGTGATGTAATTTGGTTTTATTGGAAGTTTTCTTTTAAAGAGAAGGGAAAAATCAATATATTACCTTGCTATGAGGTAAAAGTGAGTGAATCACCCATCTGTCTTAATTTATTCGGTGAACTGAGGAGAATAATATTCACCTCTCTGGACAATATTGTACATCATGAATAGATACTGCGCTAATTTTTAAAGGCTAAATTCAATACTTCCACAAAACAGAAAGATTGTTTTTCACTCATGACTCACCATATAATTGAGTGTAGAAATGACGCATAAAATTTGTAGGTAACTTTTTATATCAATCTATATACTTACTATGTCTTTCACTTTGTGCCACAGTGTGGATCTTATGAGAATAAAGACCTTACAAGAAATGAGAATGCCAGCAACAAAGAAAAATAACGGAACAAATGATAAAATCTCTGCCCCTCTTCTTGTAGGGGAGAGGAGAGAACACATTTTGTTGAGTGAAGAGAGCACAAAAATTTGAAGGGCCCGATTTGATCTGAGCCGCTTTTTAGTGCTGTAAACTGAGGTAGACCATTAATATCTCCAAGACTTGGTTTCATTGTGTATAACATGGAAGTAATAATGCACACTTAGTGTATCAGTCAGCTATTGTTGTGACAGTGTCCTGTAACAAACATTTCCTAAATTTCAGTGGTTCCCAGCACAATAATTTATTTCACACTCATGAGTTTATATGTTGGCTAAGGTTCAGCTGATTCTAGCTGGATCTGGCTGAGCTCAATGGACTACAGACCTTGGATGAGGTGAAGGTTTGCTCTCCATGTTTTCATTCTGGGATCTGGGGTACACTCTTCTCATGAAAGAGATCAGAAACTCCAGTGAGATGAAGAGAAACACATGAAGCCTCTTACAGCCTTAGTTCCTAGGAGGAATATTGACACTTCTACCCACATACAAATAACCAAAGCAAGTTTCTTGGCCAAACCCACATCAATGGCAAAGGAAAGTATTTCCACCCATAGTGAACATGACAAGAGTGTGAGAGAAGGAAAATGTGAGCAAATGTTTCATTCTGTCCCACTTCACATAGTTATTATAAGGATGTTCAAATGAGTTAAGTTATATAAAGCACCAAGCACATAATAGGCACACCAAATGTAGTAGGCATTGCTTGATTGTCTAATTATGTAATTAAGAGATCTAAAAATTATCAACATATCTTCTCAACCCTGATTCTGATGAGCCCTTATGACTGGCATTGTAATCACTTGATACCCAACCAGAAAGTGAGTGATTTCTTGCTGAACAAGTGTTTTACCCATTTGATGTCATACATATCAATACTCTGGAATTGGTCAAGATACAAACTGAGGAATGTGTCTGGAATTGGCATTGCTTGGTTACACTGTCCTACACTTATCTGGACAGATACGGACAGGCAGCTGCCCTTTTCTGGGTCAGCTGGTGAAACTTACCAGTGGTGTTACTGAATAAAGGGATCAATGAAAATTGTCACAATTTTTGGAGTATCTGGCAGAACTGCTACTGGGTGAGATTTCACAAAATTCAGAACCTGTTTTTTTTTGAGTTGGTGTTTTCCAGTTTGTTTGTTGTTGTTTTATCTCAATGCAGTTGTCTGCTTGGGGAAAAAAGGATCACTTTAGAAAACACATTTTATGGTTAAAAAAGAAAATCCTCATAGAATATTCCGGGCAGGCAAAAGCAGACCTGAGATCCTGTCCAATTCTTATTCATTACTCCTATAAGTACAACTCAATCTTTCTGCACTTCCCTCTCCTCAACTATAAAGGAAGAAGATTGGCTTAGAAAATCCTCATGATCTTCTCAAGATCAAAAATTCTATAATCCTAACTAATTCTTACTCAAATTGGAAAGTGCCTCAACATAGATTTGGCCCAGATGCAGAGGTGATGT
Source organism: Phoca vitulina (assembly GCF_004348235.1). Classification (NCBI taxonomy): domain Eukaryota; kingdom Metazoa; phylum Chordata; class Mammalia; order Carnivora; family Phocidae; genus Phoca; species Phoca vitulina. The sequence goes on along the minus strand of NW_022589764.1, from coordinate 2,145,572 downwards.
CGGCTGTCAGGGACACCCACAGGCAAAATCTTGGTGAAGTATTCAATCCAAAGGGTTTTGTCGAAGTTGAAAGGCTGTGTCACCATTGGATTATTTTCCCCTCTTTTCTATAACCAACATTCAACTTCCAACACACACCCCAAATCTCTTCATGATTCTCCATCCCCAGTGTAACCACCTTGGTCCAAGCTTCCCTTTCTCACCTGAACATGGTCTCATCACTGCCCCTCCCCTGACCTCTACTTTTGCTCCAATCCATTCTGTTCTCCACCCGACACTTAGATTGCTGTTTGTAAAATCAAAATTGATCCTTCCTTCTTTTGGAACCCAGTGCCTTATTCTAAGCCCTTCCATGGACTTCAAGGCCCTACAGCCTCTGGCCCCTGCCTTCCCCCAACTTCTTCTCAGTCTTCCCTCCCCTAGCCACACAGGTCTACTTTTGGTCCTCGATCACATAAACTCACCTCTCAGCTCCCTTATTCCACCATTCTCTCTCCTTGGACATCCCCCCAGATTGCCAGGTGTCAGCTTCATTGTCACCTCCTCAGAGAGCTTTCCCAACCATCTCATCTAAAGTCTCCCCCTTTATGATATGATGTCTGAGTGTCTATCATATTACATTTTTAGACCACTTATTGTTACGTGAAATCATCTTCTTTATTTGCCTGTTTGTTTCTTACCCTAATACACAAGCTCTGTCAGGTCCCTGCTGGTTCCTAAGCAGCTAAAAATACTGCATGGAATATAATTGGGGCTCAATAAATAACTATTAAATCAATGATGAAAGTAATGAGGTGAGCTGGCATGTGGTATACCTCACCAGCTCAGAGACAAGGAGAATTAGTCTTCCAGTGGCCCTTTGAGTGATTGGGACTATGTTCTCCCTGGAATCATAAAGTAAAACTTGTAACACCAGGTGTCTCTTTCTCCTGAGGTGAGTGAAGTTTCCAGAAGTTACTGAGAAAGAGAGGTATGGTTCAGGTAGACTTCGCTGAGGTCAACACAAACCATTCAATGTCAGGATGGCTGGCTGTCTTGGCCCAAGGAAGGGAAAGTTCCAGGGACCCAAAGGATCTAGGTAGTGAGTATCAAGAGAAATCATGAGTTAGTCCTAGAAATGATTCCAGCTTAGCCTTTAACTTCTGGCCTCTCTCTCTCTCCCCCCACCCCCACCGTGTGTGTGTGTGTGTGTGTGTGTGTGTGTGTGTGTGTGTGATGGGTCCCTTATCCATGAAATGGGAATAATAAGAACAATGATTGTTACTTGGTGGTATTATTAAAAGAACTAAATCAATGCATGAGAAAGGACTCTAGTACATAATATGCACTCAAAAAATACTAGTTCCCTTATTTCTTTGTAAGTGATTGCATCAATTAAGATGTTAGGGGCAGCAAGTAAACTCCTGAATAAAAGGGGTTTAAACAACAGGAGCTTATTTTTCTTATATGACCTGAGGCTGGAGGAGATGGTCCCAGGGCCCAGTCACTACAGTTGGGCTTGCATGAGATTCTGTCCGTCTTCTCCATCCACATAGGTACAAAACCATGACCATGGCTTCAGTCAGTTGGTTTCTCAGGACAAGTGCTGAAGGATGAAGGAAGATGAAGATACTTCTTTTAGGTCTTCTCTCTTGGGCTCTCTGGGTCTCTCTGTTTCTTTCTCTCTCTCTTTTCAGGCAATACCTTGAATATGTATTTTTTTCCCTTCTATGTTCACTTCCTCCACCGTCTGTGTGCCTTGAAGGTTAACCTTCCCAAACCTAGATAGCCTCCCTTGGCCTCCCTTGGCCTCTGCCTTCCAGGTGCATTTGGTTTCCTCCTCCCCTCCAGTGGGCTGCATACCTTGATTGAAAGCCACAGCTCCTATTAGGTGGCCCTCTCCCACGGTGACAAATAGTCTCTCTGGGTTCTGATAACCATTCCCCATGTGCCCTTTCAGTCCCAGGGTGGTAATGCTGATTCTAGCCCCACAATAGAGCTCCTTAACCATCCCTTGTAAACTTCCCTTAACCCCGCTCAGAACTTTGTAAACAGTCACTTGATTAAATTCTCCTTAATTATCCCGTCTGAGTGAGCCATCTGTTTCCTGCTGGGACCCTGACTGGTACAAGAAGAAAAATCTCTCTCAGAAGCTGTCCAACACTCCCATCCCTCCTCCTGCCTGTCCCAGCCAAAAAAAAAAAAGAGAGAGAGAGAGAGAGAGAAGAAGAAGAAGAAAGACCTTTCCTTCATATCTCTCTCTAGGATTGGATCATGCAGTGAAGTCTGGGAAAGCAAGTATCTGACATTTCCAAATAACTGCCATTGGGTGGTTATCAGTTGGCAATGAATAACATCTACCTTGGCGGTACCCCAACGTTTTACCAAAAGAAGGAACACTGTCGATGGGCAGAGTAGGAGAGAAAAGTCAGACAGGTGGCCCCACTCCTGGTTTTCTGGCAGCCTGCAGGAATTCTCGTGCCTCGTGGCTTACCAGCAGTTACTGCAGTTATGGTGATGGTGACAAACAGGAACCTGCTCCAGAGTGGGGCCAAGGAGGACAGCAGAGGGCTGCCAGCCACCTGCCACAGGCTCAGGGAAACTCCCTCACAGCAGTAGCAGTGGTGAGAGGAGACTTTGTCCGGGACAACATAGACTTTTAGATCCTCATGAGCAAGACTTGCTTTCCACCGTGAGACCCAAAAGAGAAATGTATATTGTTGTGGTTGCGTTGTGGTTGTGGCTGTTTTGCCCCAAGTCTTTCCCTTTGGGTCCTTACACACACGAAGCACAAAATTCTTTGGCCAGTAAGGAAATTGCATCTACTTACACTGGATGTGATCCTAAACGCCTTTTTGCTTTGTGTCCATATCCTTTTTGATTGGCCAGGATACAAAGTCACCTTGTCCTCTCTAGTTGTGATCTTGTTTTGTGTGTGTGCATGTGCTTGGCGGGAGTGTGTGTGGGTTATTTGGTTTTTAGTGAAAGAGTCTGGCTCTTAGCCATATGAAAATAAAGGGGAAAGAGCTTAATATAAAATATAATCAGGCACTGAACATATGTTATCTATCTATCCACCTTGGATGTTGCATATAAACCTGATTTCCATAGTTTATCCTTTGTTCATAAGCCTTTTATGAAAACCACCAAGGTTGCTAAATATACACAGTTTATTATGTGTATTCATATTGTTTACTAAGTGTTTGTCTCCTACTAGAATACAGAAGCAGAGATTTTTGAGTGTTGTGTCTCCAATACTTAGAATGATAGCTGGTACATAGTAGATGCTCAATATTCATTGACTGTAGGATTGTACTGGTAGATGAATGAATGACTAAAGGTAACCTCTGACAATACCTGCTGTCTGGACTTTAGACAATGACTGGTTTGTGATGTCACTCTACACTTCGCCAGACAATATTCTCTGACTGTCCAGTAAGAGGCCTGGGGCTTTTGGGGTGCCATCTAAAAATTCACTCACATCTGGGGTCTCTTGAGGCCCTAGGCGGAGAGATCTAGCCAGCAGCTTCTCTATTCTGGCAACTCTCAGGTGAGTGATAGCTGAGCAGGTAAATGTACAGCCATGCCCATAGAGGGTGGTCTCAGGACAGTCCTCTGGGACATTGCCTTTAGCTAGCACAGAGGGTATTGCTGTTATTGACAAGTTTCTGGGAGCATCACACCATATTTGACATCCTCTAGCCTGACAGTTGGTCCTATTTTTGTCCAGAGGAAAGGAAATGTTTCAAAGACCAAGACAAGGTGTTAAACTTTGCGACAGCTGCCCAGTACAAGTGTTAGGAGAGGAGGACATGATGAGTAAAGAAGCCTCAATTCCCTCCCCACCTGCAGCCCCAAGGAGACCAGGGAGATGTGCAGCACACCTGCAGCTTCAGATCACCTGCTGGGCCCTGCACTTACAGACTCACTACCTTGGTGCACGCACCCTGTTACACCATTCCCAGCTTAGAGGGCCAGGATCCAATGTTCTCCTCCTTAGAATCGTCCTTCATGTCTATTACCCCTAATGCTTCTCTCTGGCCAGTGCCACAGCCTGGGAGGTCTGCAGGTTTGTATAGCAGTGTTCACTTTGGCAAAACCCAGAGCTAGGTATTTGACAAGAGGATCCCAATCTCTCTCCACCAAAAGCCAGCAGTAAATTTCTAATCTCTTTTTATCAGATCAGAGACTTTAATTACTGGTCTCACAACCCTTTTATACTCAAAAAGATATTAAGTAACCAAAGAACTTTTGATTATGTAGGTTTTATGTGTCAATATGTGCACTATTAGAAACTGAGAAGTGTTTAAAATGTTAACTTTAATTAATTCTAGGATAACAAAAATAAACCACTACATGTTAACATAAATAGCACATTTTAATGAAAAATGATAATATTCACCAAAAAAAACTGTGAGAAGAGTAGGCTTGTTTTACATTTTTATAAATCTGTTTAAAGTTTGGCTTGATAAAAAACAGCTGGATTCTCATGTCTGCTTCTGCATTTTATCTAATGTGATATCACACAGCTTGCAGCCTCTGGAAAGTTCCACTGTATACTCATGAGAGAATAAAAATGAAAAAGGCAAAAAACATCTTAGTATTATTATGAGAATCATTTTGACAATTCTCATCTTATTTCCCTTGGGTCTATTTGTTCCCCTCGGCATTGAGGCTCTGGCCCAAAGGGACGGGTACTCTTCTCTGGTGGAAGACTAAAGAAATTCATTTTTCAAAGAGATCAGTCTCCTTCTTTTTTCCTTGAAAGAAATAGACTATTTCCTCCTTGCTAGTTACAGTCATTTTGTCAAAATCAACCAAAGTGTTCTACATCACAGTTTTGAGGAGTTTCCTAGGCACTAAGCATAAAAATTCCATAAATGTGCTCTAATAGAATATGCCAATATCCACTTATACTATTATTGGAAACTGGTGGTTTTCAAACTTATTTAACCATTGAACACTTTATTGAATGAAATCGTATAAGAAGCTCATGAAGACAATCTAGGCAAAGACGCTCTGGTTGCAAGAGGCTCTGAGCCCCTGCTCAGCCTGCCTTCTCTCTGTGCCCCAGCACTGCCCCCCTGCTGCAGGACCCCGTGAGGGTGAATTGCAAGGATTCTCTGGGACCCGCAGAGCACAGTTGGAAAGCCAGTGAGTACAGCCATTGGTCATCCATCCTAGGTCAACTTAACTTACGTCCCAGACTGCTCCTCAAAGTCTTGGCCCAATCCCAATGTCCTCTGTTCTAGACCCCAGATCCAAACCTTTTCTATGACAAGTCAGGTGTATAGAAGAGTAATCCCAAGAGATAAAAATTAAAACAATAATGATGCCATTTTATGCTCATCCTATTGGTAAAAGTTTTATTCTAACAGGTTAAATACTACAAAGGATAAGGACAGCTAGGAGTATACTGTGCATGGAAGAGCAAATTGATACAACTTTGGAAAGAAATTTGGCACTATCTAGAGCAACTGAAAATGCACATTCCGTACAATCCAACAGTTCTATACCGATCCATTCTGTTTAGAGGGACTCTAATACGTGAACAAAGAAGTCATACCCTATGATATTTGTTACAGATTCTTTGTAATGGCAAACAAACAAAAAAATGGAAAATATTAATGTACATTGATAAGGGAAAAGAAAAATAAATTGTGCTTTATTTATAGCTGAAATACTATGGAACAGTTTGAATGAATTAATTCAATATATATTATATACATAATATATATTATATATATATATCAACAAGGGTACTTCCCAAAAATATTAACTTAAATGAAAGAGAAAATTACTAAATGGTACTTCTAGCAAGTAACATTTATATAAAAGTTCAAATGCAAACTCTGGGTCAGGCAGAAACCTCGGAGTTGGTTTTTGGACAAGAATTCACCTTTTCCAAAGGCAGCCAGCCTCCTAAATAAAGCTAATATTCATTTCCACTAAAAAAAAAGTTCAAATGCTAGAAAATATTACATATTATTTTGGAGGTACTTATTAATATAGAAAAGTATACAAAACAGCTGGAAGAATACAATTGTGGTTGTTTCTTTTTTTATTATTTTATTTATTTATTTGAGAAAGAGAAAGAGAGCATAAGCAGGGGAAAGGGCAGAGGGAGAGGGAAAGGGACAAGCAGACTCCCCACTGAGCAAGGAGACCAACTCAGGGATCCATCCCAGGACCCTGAGATCACAACCTGAGCCAAAGTCAGGTGCTTAACTGACTGAGCCACCCAGGCACCCCAATGGTGGTTGTTTCTTAAGGGCTCAAAGGGGCCTTGGGAGTGGGTAGAGTATCAAAAAGACTCCTCCTTTATTGGTGTTATTTTCTCTCTCTTTGATTATGTGTGTGTGTGTGTGTGTGTGTGCGTAAATGCAAAAAAAAATTATAAAATGTCAACTAATAAATCTGGATCGTGATAACACGGACATACCTTGTTTGATTCTTATTCCGTATTTTCCAAACCTTTGGAAATTTTGAAAAATAAAAGTAGCCAAAAGTAAGTGTAGTTCACTCTTTTTTGAATGCTTCGCTTGTGTGGAACAGATTGGGTAACTTAATCCTCAAAACAACCCAATTAGGTTATTACTTTTAGTATTCGGGGAAATTTCAGGCTTAGAGAAGTTACATACAGCTAGCAGGAGGTAACACTAGATGGTCCACCTTAAGACCCCATGTTCTTGGCCCCTCTGCCCTTCTGGAGTCTACTTTCACTGGATCTCACCCAATCCTGGAACTAGCCCAAGATCCTTTCTATCTTCTACAGCCTGGGCTTCACATCTCTAAGAAATGATGCATAACAAGAGCGTGTGTTGACTTTCTGTAATATTCATTCTTACCCATTTATCTAAACATAGAATCACAAAGCAAGCTCCACATCTACCAAATCCAAAGCGAATAAACTATCTGTACGCAAAATTGCTGGTGCCTGAGCTCTTCATGGTAACCACGCTCTGGACCCAGAGTTAGAGCTTTCTAAATCACAACATGCTGGAGTTGACTCAATGTTAGTTGTCATCATATTCCATCCTGGAAATGGGGTGGGGCAGGGGCAATGGATGTACCCACTCTGAACCATAACTGACCTCCAGGGAATGTGTGCATACTGCAGTATGATCAGATTTCCCCATCTCCCAAAGTGTCCACCCACCACAGGTAAAATAATGATAATTAATAATAATATTAATAATAATATGAAATCTCTGGCAGGTAACTACAGCAGAGCTGAAGTTATAAAAGTATCCACTTCAACCCCAAGACAAAGTATGTTTAAGGATGGTGCTTCCTTCAGAAATGATACTGAATAAAACAAGAGTGCTGATACTTGTTTCATTTAAGAATTAGTCAGAAGTCCATTTCTTTGTGTCTTCCTCAATTTCTTTCATGAGTATTTTATAGTTTTCTGAGTACAGATCCTTTGCCTCTTTGGTTAGATTTATTCCTAGGTATCTTATGGTTTTGGGTGCAATTGTAAATGGGATCGACTCCTTAATTTCTCTTTCTTCTGACTTCTTGTTGGTGTATAGGAATGCCACTGACTTCTGTGCATTGATTTTATATCCTGCCACTTTACTGAATTCCTGTATGAGTTCTAGCAGTTTTGGGGTGGAGTCTTTGGGATTTTCCACATAAAGTATCCCAACCTCACACCAGTCAGAATGGCTAAAATTAACAAGTCAGGAAATGACAGATGTTGGCGGGGATGCGGAGAAAGGGGAACCCTCCTACACTGTTGGTGGGAATGCAAGCTGGTGCAGCCACTCTGGAAAACAGTATGGAGGTTCCTCAAAAAGTTGAAAATAGAGCTACCATATGATCCAGCAATTGCACTACTGGGTATTTACCCCAAAGATACAAAAGTAGGGACCCGAAAGGCTACGTGCACCCCGATGTTTATAGCAGCAATGTCCACAATAGCCAAACTGTGGAAAGAGCCAAGATGTCCATCAACAGATGAATGGATAAAGAAGATGTGGTATATATACACAATGGAATATTATGCAGCCATCAAAAGGAATAAGATCTTGCCATTTGCAACGACGTGGATGGAACTGGAGGGTATTATGCTGAGCGAAATAAGTCAAACAGAGAAAGACATGTATCATATGACCTCACTGATATGAGGAATTCTTAATCTCAGGAAACAAACTGAGGGTTGCTGGAGTGGGGGGTGGGGTGGGAGGGATGGGGTGACTGGGTGATGGACACTGGGGAGGGTATGTGTTCTGGTAAGCGCTGTGAATTGTGCAAGACTGTTGAATCTCAGATCTGTACCTCTGAAACAAATAATGCAATATATGTTAAGAAAGAAAAAAAGAAGAAGAAGAATGTAGCAGGAAGGGAAGAATGAAGGGGGTGAAATCGGAGGGGGAGAAGAACCATGAGAGACGATGGACTCTGAAAAACAAACTGAGGGTTCTAGAGGGGAGGGGGTTGGGAGGATGGGTTAGCCTGGTGATGGGTATTGAGGAGGGCACGTTCTGCATGGAGCACTGGGTGTTATGCACAAACAATGAATCATGGAACACTATATCTAAAACTAATGATGTAATGTATGGGGATTAACATAACAATAAAATTTAAAAAAAAAAAAAGAATTAGTCAGAAGTCTTCAACATGTAACTGGAATCATAAAAATACCCATTTCAAGCCCATCACAAAGTGTTTTTAGGGATTGTGGTTTTAGAAATGATCCTATATAAAGCAATCGTGCTGATACTTGTTTCACTTAAGAATTAATCAGAATTCTACAACAGGAGGCATTTGGGGAGCATTAATCCCCATTCACTCCTCTGTTAAGGTGGGGAGGGAAAAGGAATCCTCCCCCCTTTCCTCCTCAATGAGTGTGCTTAATGCTTCCCTTCTTACTCTAACATGGAATTCACAGAATGTCAAGGTGAAATGCCAAAAAGCACGTCCCCAGCCTCCAAATAGCCACAGCCCAGTTTTGTGAAGGTCCTCCAGGTCAGTCCTGATTTCCAAAATTATCTGCCTCTCCAATAAGAAAATTCACCTTTAAAGATTAAGTTCTTTTATTAAAGTAAAACAAAATTACAAGGAATATTCTTATGGCTAAATGTTTGTACACGTTCATGGTTATTTATCATAGTGGCTCTACCCCCAGGAAAAGAAGAAAGAAAATGTCCAGCCAAAGAGAATTAGTTAAGTTCACACTTGCATTAAACAAGCAAATATGTATAAAGTGCTTGGTGGAAGCCTGAGACAGAGCAGGTTCTCAACAAAACAAGATTTGTTATGCAATCAAACAGCCATGATTGGGATTACATACAATATTTTTAAGATGTGGGAAAATAAAAAAGAACATCATTTAAACATGTCCACAGCTTACTATAAGGTAAACATAATCTTTTCAAAAGAGTATGTGGCCTGTGATTTCATTTGGTTTTTAATATATTAAACTGGTTATTTTGGAGTATCAACATTACAAGTTTTATTTGACTCATTTTGTTTTTATGTTTTCTAGAATTGAAGCCCGCTGTTTTTAAAGGTGGGAAAATATGTTCTATTTTTAAAACATTTAATTCAGCAGAGTTACTAAAGTCTTCCTGCCTTAAATGCTCCTTCCCCCAAGAAATGCCATGACCACTACAAGAAGAAGCCCTCGGAGCCTTCTTGGTAGCTCTTTAGGCACAAACCAAGGCTCTGCTGGGACACTACATGGGCTGGGATTGGGGAAGAGAGTTGGTCAGATTTGACAATCCCACCCACGGGTTTGCCCAGAAGAAGGTCAGAAGCCATCATGTTAATTTTCAGCACAGAAACATTTTCCCTCTGGAGTATTAGTCATTACAGGAGAAACAGAACACATGGTGGGTTCTTAATGGAAAATCAAGAAGCGTAAGAGAAGCTGCCTCTCCTCCAAACCCCAGCTGCTATGGAGTCTGGTGATTTGGGTTAAGGAAGACTAGACTTGGGTCTGCACTCTGCTACTGACCAGCTAAGGAACCAGGGCAAGATTCTGCAGTTCCCTGGGTCTGTTTCCTCACTTACCAAGTAGGAATCATAATATTATCATACTTCCTAGGGTTTTGTGAGCATCAAATGAAATAATACACCTAGAGTACTTAGCACAATGCCTAATGCAGATGGAACACTCAGCAAATGTCAGCCCTGGAAAAATAATGAGCTATTTTCATACTTAATATTAAATACTTTAAATCATACCATGCTTGGTATGGTTTCTGTAGCCCTTCTACAGTTTCCTATTTATTTTAGAACATTCGGGCATTTGGCAAATTTCCTATTTTGGATATTTACTTTCATTAAACTTTTCTTTTAGCATGAAGATTAGAGAGTTGAACCTCAAAAGTTCACCATGTCAGACTGCCTGGCTGGCTCAGTTGGTTAGGCGACTTACTCTTGATCCCAACTCAGGTCTTGATCTCAGGGTTGTGAGCCTAGCGTGGAATCTACTTAAAAAAAAAAAAAAAAGTTCACCATGTTTATTTTTATCTTTAGTTGGTCTGATAGCTTTTCTCTAATAGAAAACTTCTGTGAAAAAATAAACAGAAAGATTATAACATTACTATTTTAAAATGGACTCTAAGGACTGAATAGACAGCCCAGTTTATTTCAGAAAGAGCTGTATTACAGAAATAGAAAGTTACAATAATTATTCTTAACGTTTTTTTGAGAAAAATGTCTATGAATTCATCATTCCCATTTTTGTTTGTTTTTAACTTAGAATTCCACTAAACTACAGGCATCTTCAAAATATTTTGTGTTTGTGTGTGTTGGCTCTTATAAATAGATGTACTGGGTCACTTACTAGAGGGAATGATACTGGAATAAAATTAGCTAAAAAGTCACTTTGCACTCTTATCCAAGAGACAATTTAAGACATCCCAGGGAAGAACTATGCCCTAAAACTGAATAAATAGGTCCAATAAATATCTATATAGTTGCAGTAATAGAACATTCTTGGTAGTTTTTATTTACATATCCTGCTCTGGGGCACCCATAGCAACATTACTGTAAGACCATAGGATACAGAACACGTGAGCACTGGGCACATAACTGATTTCCCTCCAAGGGCACCCCAACGTGAGAGGCAAGTGGACCACTTGAATTCTATACAATGTTTGCATCTTACCCAGTGAATACCTTTTCTCCTCAACCAATTCTATTCTAGGTCTTTCAGTGTAGGAAGCAAGGTGCTTTGATAGTCATTGCCATGCCTAAGTCTTCTTACTCATTGCTATATCTTTTGAGCTTCCCCAGTACTTAGCAGATGACCCACCTTTCTTCTGCAGATTTCCATTGATAAAATGTGGTAGAATGTCAGCACCCATTTGGTACCAGTTACCCATTTCAGTACCACCCAGACTATTTTAAGTTTTATTTTAAAAATGAATCATAACTATTTATTAAATGCAATGTCATATTTTAAAGCCTCTTCTCTATTCCACTACAAACTCTGTTGGGGAAGTGGAGGTACAGCTTATAGAGAAGACCTGGTTAGAACAAATCATTGCATTCATGTCAGTTGCAGGAGGAAGCCACTGATGCCAGCTCTTAAAATGTTGAAATTTCAACATTCCTCTTTCAGTAATTGATAGAACAATTAGACAGAAAATCAGTACAAATTTAGAAGATTGGACACCACTATCAGCCAACCTGACCTAAATAACATTTTTAGAACATTTTCCAGCAACAGCAAAATACACATTCAAGTGTACACAGAACATTAACCAAAACAGACAATATTCTGGACCAGATAAGATGACTCAATAATTTTAAAAGAATCAGAACAACAAAAAGTGTGTCCTCTGACCACAAAGAATTCAATTAGAAAACAATAACAGAAAGACATCTGCAAAATCTGAAAATATTTGGAAATTTGGCAATGCACTTCTAAATGTCCAAGTGTCAAAGAAGAAATCACAAGGGAAATTAAAAAAAAAAAATTAACAAAAATGAAAGCAAGATATATCTTCCTGTGATATCACTAAAATAGTGCTTTTGGAGGGATATTTATTAGAATTAAGAGCTTATATTAAAGAAGAAAAATAAATCAAGTCATTTATTCAAGTTTTAAACCTAAAAAACTAGAAAAAGAAAATTAAATTAAACCCAAACCAATTAAGAAATGAAATGATAAAGATAAGACCAGAGAACTACAAAATGGAAGCAGGAAAACTGTTAGTTGTTTGAAAAGTCATTTTGCTGGAAAACAACAGCTCTAGCTACCCCAACCAGGAAGAAAGAGAGAAAATACACAAATTACTTTTATCAGGAGTGAAAGAGTGGATTTCACTACAAATGCTTCAGATTTTAAAGGTTAGTAAGAGGGTGTCTGGGTGGTTCAGTCATTAAGCGTCTGCCTTCAGCTCAGGTCATGGTCCCAGGGTCCTGGGATCGAGTTCCACATTGGGCTCCATGCTCGGTGGAAAGCCTCCTTCTACCTCTCCCACTCTCCCTGCTTGTGTTCCCTCTCTCACTGTGTCTCTGTCAAATAAACAAAATCTTAAAAAATAAAAAAAATAAAAGGTTAGTAAGAGAATATTATGAACAACTTTATACCAAGATATTCAAAAACTTAGATATGATAAATTCCTTGAAAGATACAAACTATCAAAACTTACTTAGTCAAGAAGAATTAGATAATGCCAATAGCACTACATCTATTTAAAAAATTTAGCTTATGGTTATAAAACCTTCCAACAAAGAAATATCCAGAGCCTGATGGCTTCACTGGTGAACTCTATCAAACATTTAAGGAATGCATAATAGTAGTTTACACAAATTCCTTTAGAAAATGAAGAGAGTGGAAACTCACTCCAATTTATTTTATGAGGCCTTGGTTTTGGCCATTACTATGAAATCTAGACAAAATTTACAAGAAAAAAATACTTGCAGACCAGTATCCCTCATGACCATGAACACAAATTCAAAAAATTTTTAGGAGATCAAATCCAAAAATATATAAATAGGATGTTACATCGTGACCAAGTGGGGTTGATCCCAAGAATGCAAAATTGGTTTAACATCTGAAAATCAATGTAATTCACCATATTAAGAGACTAACAACACCAACAAATAAACAATATGATTATTTCAAGAGATGACAAAAAAGTCTTTGACAAAATCCAACATCTATTCATCACTCAGTAAACTTCCTCAATCTGAGAAAAGGAATCTAAAAAACAAAACAAACAAACCAAAACAAAACAAAAAACTACAACACCATACTTATTGGTGAAAGACTGAAAGTTTTCCCCCACAGAAAAGGAATGAGATTGGATGTCCACTCCCAATATTCATAATTTAACATTTACTAGAGGTCCTAGCTAGTGCAATAGGGCAAGAAAAAAGAAATAAAAGGCATATATATTGAAAAAGAAGAAGCAAAATTTCCTTTACTCACACACATGATCATCTAGGTAAAATATTCTAAGAAATCTAATTTTAAAAACTACTATAAGAGTTTAATAAAGTTTATAGGCTTCAAGGTCAATGTTTTAAAAAATCAATTTTATTTCCATTTATTAGGAATAAATAATTATAAATGGAAATGTAAAAAGCATAACATTTGCAACAGCATAAGAACATAAGATACTTCGGGACATATTTAACAAAATATGCACAAAGCACCACTGAGAGAAATTAAACAACACCTAAATAAATGAAGCAAAACACCATGTTCATATACTCAGTATTATTAAGATACCGATTATCCCTAAATTGACACACAAGCTCAATGAAATTCTAACCAAAATATAAGAGGGCATTTTTGTAGAAATAGACAAAATATTCTAAAATTTATATGGAAATTCAAATGACCAAAAATATCCAATTTTGATTTTAAAAAAGAACAAATTTGGAAAACTTACACTTTCTTTTTAAGACTTATCATAAAGCTACAATAATCATAAAAGCGTGGTATTGGCATGAGGTTATACAAATAGTACAATGGAATAGAACCGAGTGTCCAGAAACAAAGACAGATATATATATATAATAAATGAATTTTCAAGAGAGATGCCAAGACAATTCAATGGGAAAAGGATAATCTTCTCAACACAGGCATTGTAACAATTGCACAGCCTTACATGAAAAATGAACCTCAATGCTTATTTCATTCATCAACAAAATTAACTAAACCAGATAATAGTAGACCTAATATAATGGCTATACCTATTAAACTTCTAGAAGAAAACATAAGAGAAAATCTTTGTGCCATTCGGCTAGACTAAATTTGTTGGATAGGACGGAGACATTAACTACTACAGATATATATGAATTAGATTTCATCAAAAATTTTTTAACTGCTGTTCTTCCAAAGACTCTTAAATAATGAGAAGGCAAAGTACAAACTAGGGTAAAATGTGTCCAAAACATCTATGTGACAAAGAACTTTTACCCAAAATATAGAAGAACTTTTATAACTCAATAATTTGAAGACAAACAAACCAATGTTTAAAGTGCACAGAAAACAACTGAAGAAAATACATGAATGAAATAAAAAGCACATGCAAATATATTCAACATCATTAGTCATCAGGGAAACGCAAATCAAAACCACAATGAGATTCTACTACACACTCATTATAATGGCTAAAATTAAAAAAATTAACACTATCAAGTGCTGGCAAATACCTGAAACTGGAAGTGTCTTATATTGCTAGTGGAATGTAAGATGGTAGAGCCACTTTGTTTTTTTTTTTGTGGTTGTTGTGGTTTTTTGTTGTGGGGTGGGGTGGGAAGGATGATGAGAATGTCCTACAATTCATTATTATAGTGATGGTTACAATTTTGTGATTATGCTAAAAAACACGTAAGTGTACACTTTATTTTTTTAAATTCAAGTTAGTTAACATATAGTGTAGTATTGGTTTTGGGAGTAGAATTTAGTGATTCATCACTTACATATAACACCCAAAGCTCATCCCAACAAGTGCTCTCCTTAATGCCCATCACCCATTTAGCCCATCCCCCCCACCCTTACCTCCCCTCCAGCAACCTTCGGTTTGTTCTCTATAGTTAAGAGTCTCTTATGGTTTGCCTCCCTCTCTGTTTTTATTTTATTTTTCCTTCCCCTCCCCTATGGTCATCTGTTTTGTTTCTTAAATTCCACATATGAGTGAAATCATATGATATTTGTCTTTCTCTGACTGACTTATTTTCCTTAGCATAATACACTCTAGTTTCATCTACATTGTTGCAAATGGCAAGATTTCATTCTTTTTTTTTCTGCCGAGTAATATTCTGCTGTATATATACCACATCTTTACTCATTCATCAGTTGATAGACATTTGGGCTCTTTCCATAATTTGGTTATTGTTGATAGTGCTGCTATGAATATTGGGGTGCATGTGCCCCTTCAAATCAGCATTTTTGTATTCTTTGGATAAATATCTAGTAGTGTAATTGCTGGGTCATAGGGTACTTCTATTTTTAACTTTTGAGGAACCTCCATACTTTTTTCCAGAGTGGCTGCACCAGTTTGCATTCCCACCAACAGTGCAAAAGGGTTCCCCTTTCTCTGCATCCTTACCAATATGTTCTTTCCTGACTTGTTAATTTTAGCCATTCTGACAGGTGTGAAGTGGTATCTCATTGTGGTTTTGATTTGTATTTCCCTGATGCCGAGTGATGTTGAGCACCTTTTTTTTTTTTTTTTAAAGATTTTATTTATTTATTTGACAGAGAGAGACACAGTGAGAGAGGGAACACAAGCAGGGGGAGTGGAAGAGGGAGAAGCAGGCTTCCCGCGGAGCAGGGAGTCTGATGCGGGGCTCGATCCCAGGACCCTGGGATCATGACCTGAGCCGAAGGCAGACGCTCAACGCACTGAGCCACCCAGGCGCCCCTGTTGAGCATCTTTTTATTTGTCTGTTAGCCATCTGGATATCTTCTTTGGAAAAGTGTCTATTCATGTCTTCTATCCATTTCTTAAATGGATTGTTTTTTCGGTGTTGAGCTTGATAAGTTCTCTGTAGATTCTGGGTACTAACCCCTTATCCTATATATCATTTGCAAATATCTTCTCCCATTCCGTTGGTTACCTTTTAGTTTTGTTGATTGTTCCTTTGTTGTGCAGAAGCTTTTTATCCTGTTGAAGTCCCAATAGTTCATTTTTGCTTTTGTTTCCCTTGCCTCAGAGACCTGTCTAGTAACAAGTTACTGCAGTCGAGGTCAAAGAGGTTACTGCCTGTGTTCTCTTCTAGGATTTTGATGGATTCCTGTCTCACATTTAGGTCTTTCATCCATTTTAAGTTTATTTTTGTGTATAGTGTAAGATAATGGTCCAGTTTCATTCTTCTGCATGTCGCTGTCCAGTTTTCCCAACACCATTTGTTGAAAAGACTGTCTTTTTTCCATTGGATATTCTTTCCTACTTTGCCAAAGATTAGTTGACCATTACAACTACTTTGCAAAAGAGTTTGGCAGTTTCTTATAAAGTTACATGTACATCTACCCTATGACCCAGCAACTTAAAATTAAAAAGAAAAAATACTGATACACAGAGTATCGTGATTAATCTAAAAAGCTTTATAATATACTGAGTGGAAAAGGCCAAACACAAAATACTATATAAGGTATAATTCCATTTAAATGAAATTCTAGAACAGGCAAATCTATGGGGGCCAAAAATAAATATTAGTGGTTGTCACAGGCTAGAAAGGGAGGAAATTAATGATATAGAAGCATGAAGGAACTCTTGAACATGATGAAAATGTTCTACAGCATGATTGTAGTGATGGTCACATGACTGCATTTGTCAAAACTCATCAAATTGTCTCTTAAAATTGGTAACCTTTGTTGTATGTAAATTATATTTCAATGAAGTTGATCAAAAAGTCTTCAAAGAGAAAAATTGTATATATATATATATATATATATATATATATATACACACACACACAAATGCATACACACACACACACCACACGTACCCATAGATACACTTTTTGAATTAAACCTTTATATCCATGCAGAATAAGTACCAATCATCCAAAATAAGATAATAGCCATAAAAATTGTGTCTTCAATAAAATTTATATATACTTGTTTGTTTCCTTCCTTCACACTCAGAAAAATATAATACTTATATATTTTCTATACAATGGTATATGAAATAGTATCATCGGTTTCCCTGACAATCTACCCCAAAACACTTATTCACTCTAATCCTTGATGTAAACCATACTGAAAAAATTAAAAAATTAAAAAACACTTCATTTTTTAGAGGACAAAATCAGACTACGGTTGATGGAAAGCTAATACTCAATCCATATTTAAATATATCTTATCAGACTATTTCATTTAACAATGTTTGTGAAGAGGTTTTCCATCTGATTGGATAACTCTTTCTTAAAGACAAACTCAAAGCCATGGTGACTCCATCATCGTATTGTGACAAGAATGTACTATTTTTCTTACAACATACAGGGCAGAATTCAAGGTTAAGGGTAGAATACCAAAGACTTGCTTCATGAGCAATTTTAATGGCTAAGGAACCTTGACTTTTGCTTCTTATATTACTTCAACTAAAACTGACCTTCAACATATGAAGATTTCATTTTCACAAATAAATAGCTGGCCTGATGTCTTTTATTAGAATCACAAACAGTAATCAGCATGCTTTCAAGGCCACAATCTTTCTTTTAATTCAAACTACAGATAAGACAGATAATAGAACGGAAGTCATGGGAGGGCACTAAAAGCTAAAGTAATCTTTGTTTCTTAAGAACACGTAACTATTGACTTAGGGATCACATTGTGCCACTTTCCAACATTATCAACAGTTATCATATTTATCCTGTTAACAGGATGGATTTATTGTTTGTGTATAATAATTTGGGCCCAAGCTGCATTGATGTGTTTTATGGCATGTAGTCAACGCCAATATATTGCAGGTCTATAACCGCTCCATAAACTGCAGATGCCATCATTGAAATGAATGAGCCCAAGTATCTACTGAGCTGTTTTTAATTATATGTTTATCTTTCCTCATTCCTTTGACTCACATTTTATTTATACCACATGTGGTTACATGTGGTATAGAAGCAATTTTAGGAGGTTTTGGAAAACCCTAAGCAATCATCTTATTTTACTCAGCAAAGCCACATTACTTACATTGACAGCAATTATGTCTCTATATATCATAACATTCATACAATTTCTGGTCCCTTCCAACCACACTATTTCCATTTGAATCCTCCTAAAGACAGAAGACTTTTAAATGAAGCTTATTCATTGGTCTTGAAATTTTTAATGATTCTCTTAATTGTGTTCATAGTTATAATCGTGGCATAATATCTAAACCTAATTATTTAATTATAATATGTCATCCTACGCTAAAAAGAATCACAAATATTTACTGAAGTTTTTAAATCATCATAGGAAATAATTGCCCATACATGCCATTTAAACAGCTATGCGACTAATAGAGTTTATCTACACACGTAATACCTTTGTTTTGACTTCACAGGGGCTGGAAAGATGGCACAAATTAAAATTCTCCCACTGCCCCAGAGCCCCAAAGCGAAGGATTCTCAAAAGCCAACATGGTCATTTTCCACCTGTGTGGCTTCCGGCTCACACTTTCCAACCTCACTCTGTGCGTGAGTACCTTCCGGCTTTAATTTCTTCAGCTGCGCAGGGAATGGAAGCCTCTCTCCTGTGTCCTCTTGGTGACCGGGGCCCTGCGTCAAAGGCTGCTTTCGTGACCTCAGCCCTTTAGGCCAGGACTTTAACTATGAAACGTGGCTCACCGCCTCTCACCACCCATGACGATGAATGCTAGGCTTTTTCTTCTGCTCTTACCCTAGCCTCCTCCATACCGAAACCTCCCCACCCACACCTGAATTTACAATGCCCTTCAGCCATCTTACCTTTATGCCTGTGTCCCTATACCACCCGGTCCAAACTTCCAGCTGCCCCCACAGTCCCTTGCACTCGAGCCCACTTGCATGATACCTGTGGATTTGAATTGTCACGCTGCCCCATATTTTCATTTTTCTATGGGCGGTTAAATTCTGCATATAAATAACGACTATTCTATCTAAGTTTTTCTGTGCTGGTTCTGCTGCAGAGTATCATGAATAAAATATCACTGGGATGACTTTGGTAAGAGAAGGAATGTTGTCTAGCTTTAAAACTCAGCATTATCTAATTGGGCAGAATATCTGATTTAAGAGAAGTTTGGGACTGCGAGTTTTATCATCAGGACGGGGCTCTTGGAAAAATCTAACAGGTTGTCTAGAGATAGCAGAGATTAGCAAACAGTATTGAGACATTCAGGATAATTACCATTACAAATCCACTTACATACTTGCCACTTTGGACAGGTGAAGGGTCAAGGGCTTACCAAACAATTGTTTCCAGTGCATCCAGACAGCTGGATATAGCCAGGCTCGCATGCACGATTTAGTCCCCATCCGACGGGCTGTCACTTACACCCAGAACACTGGCTCGAGATCTGTCTGCTTCGGCTCACTTGCTATAAACCAGATATACATACCCAGCAGAGCACATGGGGAGGTAGGCTCCTCCTGGGACATATTTCATCACAAAATGGAAGCCGCACATGCCTTCTGATAAACATTCTTGACACTTTGGAGAAGGAATCTCAAAAGGCCAACGGTTTGTTTCAAAGCCAGGGAAGCAGCCAGTTGAAAGCATTAGCTTTGTTCCCTTTTGTTTTTTTTTAAAAATTCAGTGCAAGCTTGAATCTGAATTTATAATTCTAGGGGGTGGATTTCATAATTTAGAAGTATGCATAGTGTCTTCATTGTCTCAAGCATTTCTGAGAGCTCATTTTACTTTCAGAAAAGATTGTAACATTTCAACTTTCAAGTTCATACATTTGTTGGTTCATTGAACAGCTATTTATTGCAATGAATTCTGTGCCGGACACTATTCTAGGTGTTGGGAATATGGCAGGGGGATAAGAACAGATAAAATACTATCTTCTTGGATCTTATGTTCTGGTAGAGAAGAGTGACAATAAAACAGAATGCATGCATGATAGAAAGCCAGGCCATCGTAAGTATTATAAAGAAGTAAGAAGAGGGTATAAGCTAGGCGAGGGAAGGGGACAATATTACAGCTAGGACAGTCGGGAAAGGCCTCTCTGAGGAGCTGAAAATTGAATAGAGACCTACATGCCTGAAAAGAGTGACCCAGATAAATATCAGGGAAAGGAGTCTTCCAGCAAAAGGAAGGGAAGGACCAAAGTCCCTGAAGCAGGGAAAAAATAGCCTTCGTCTGTTCAGGGAGAAGCAAGAGCCCCGTGCGTCTGGTGCTAAGGAAGCAAGGGAGAGAGGTTAATACTCTCCAGCATCGTCATTTCATATCACATTTAAAAATTTTTTTTTTTCCTTAGCATGCCGAGAAAATGCTGCTTTAAATCAAGACTTTCTTTCCTGACCTCCAACCTGCCTCAGAGTCACCTTTGTTTGAATTAATTATTTAATCACTTTCATCACACATGACTTCAAGAACCGCCTTGTGTTTAATTCAAGACAGTTGGCTTTCCCTTTGAAGACAGATTAAACACGGAGTGGCAGAATAGAGAGGTGGTGTCTTAAGCTTCAGGCGGCTTCAGAGAAGAGCAGGGCGGGGGGTGGCCGTGGTGCTTTCCTTTGATTCACAAGAGCTGTTTAGATTCTGGCCGTGACAAGCTCCAAATTTACCCAAGTGACAATGTTCACTTCACAGAACAGGGAGCCTGAGCTAATGTAATAAATAAATAAATAAATAAATAAATAAATAAATAAATAAATCCAGGGTGGGAGCCACACCTGCCCAACTCCCATCATTACGCGACCAAGGGGTTCTGGAGACAAGAGAATTGGGGTGGGGGGGGAGTAAACTGGGTTAGAAAGAGGGCAAAACCCCATCAGCCAAGCCTCCTTCGCGGGCCAGTGTGTGATCTCCCAGCTGGACCGCTGTCTGCTTTATCTGATTTTTTTTATTATTATTATTTTTATTAGACAGCTGTGATCTTCTCCCTTCAAACCCTTGTCACCACCGTTCGCAGGAATGTAAGTGATATGATTAGGGAACATGGCATCTTGTGTAATCGGTCATAATCACCGTCTGAGGGTTGCAGGAACACGACACCCACTTCTAGGGCCGCCCGAGAGCAGCGCGCAGAATGATGGGAGTTGCACGCATGTCTCCACCTCATGCTTAGATGCCTTTTCTCGGCCACTGCATCCCCGCCCTCGACCCAAACAGGCCCAGTCTGCAGGGAAAGGCTCCTCCAAGTGCATCTCTCTGAGGGAACCCATGCATTTGGGAATCCTTTCCTTTTTTATGTTAGATGTTGCACAAAAACTTTGCACTGCCTCTGTCGACGTGTTCTGCGTCAGGGGATTTTCCAGATAACCGAAGAACTTACCTATAAGTGTTCAAATAATTCATCTTGCAGAGCAAATTCCTGGAAGTCTTTTAAAACAGGTTTTTGTTGTCACTTGAGAATGGATAGCAAACCTTCATCTTTTCTCTGAAATAAATAGATTACGATTGAACAGTACCTTGAGAGCAGAGTCTCATTGTTATTGTATGAAATGATAGAATGAAGTCCTTGGGATTTTTAAGGGTTGGGCTGTTTACTCCTTATAGGATAGCTTATGCAGGAAAAACCCAAAGGGGACGCTCGCTCTGCCCCTGTCCACTCTCTGACCTTGGACAAGTGCTTAACCTCTGTGAATTGGCTTCCTCCCTTCCAAGAAGGGATATGATAAAATGAGTTTCTCAGAGTTGTCTCATGCTAGTTTGTGCTAGTCAAGGTTCTTAGTTGCAAAGAAGAGATAGGGACTCTGGCTACTTTAAGTGGAGAATAAGCATTTGGAAAGGGAAATATGGAAAAACCAGATAAGGAAAATGAGGAGGAACCAAGAAGCTAGGCTGCAGAGAGAACAGGAGAAGCTAGGCTACTGGTTGTCCAGTTAGAAGACCTCACCTGATACACCACCGTCAGATTTCTGCTGCCATGTTAGGGGCACAATGGTGATGTTGACAGTATCTAGCTGGCTCTCTGCCATCTCATGCACTTCTACTGCTTCAAAACCCACACCACAGAGATACTCCAAAAGAAGAATGGGTTCAGCTGCTGGAAAGATAACGAACCTCCTCAGAACAAAAAGGGGGATATATGGTAAGCATCTCTCGTGGTACCAGGCACATAATATGGATTCAATAAATGTCGCTTTTCTACTTCCAAGCCCTTTTCTTGGCTTGCTGATTACCAGCTAGCCCTTCCGGATCTCCCTTTCCCCTCCAAAATTACTACTTTTTATTGACTGAGCTGGTAAGCCAGATTACTAAACTGGTCAGAATGGTACGAAAACCAAAACATTTGGCTTCTGAGTGAGCCCATGAAACATTTTGAGCAAAGTAAAGAACTAAATGAATTTAGGATATTTATAGACACTGTTGTTATGTTAGACTTATATTCTGGGTTTCAGAGAGTTGAAGTGTGCTATTAGTGAGATCTGGACCGATGAGGTGTCAACACTAGCCAATTTTTATTCTTCCCTGTTATTCCCTTAAAATCAGTCATTAGAGAGTGACTGGCAGGACTTCTGTGTGTTCTACCTCCTTTCTGAGTCCCAAGTTGGAGTGAGTTAGTCGCTTACCTGGAGAACCAGAGAACAGTTGTGAGTTCTATACAAGATAACATAGATATAAAGCCCCCAGCCCCATAGCCTGGTACCTAATGGGTAAATTTTCATCAGATGCTTCTCACTCTTCAGAGTGTACTGGGATCTTGCTCTTTTCTCTATATCCCTATGGGGGTTTTAAAAATCCCCATGCCCAGAAACTGCAGCCCAGACCAATTATATCAGAATCATCTGGGGAAGAATCCAAGGCACCAGTATCTTCAACAGGACTCAGGTGACGGTCACAGGCAGCCAGGTGGAGGAGCACAGTTTTCTATTCACTCAACCCTTCTCACAGTTGCATTGAACACCTGTGATCAGTGGCCCATGAGCCCCATCTCCAGCCTTCACAATGTTTCTCAGTTCTGTATTTTAGCTACCTCTAGGCAATCACTATGCCCATCATTACCTGAAACTCAGTAGCTTCACATCTAAGTAGGCTTCCTCCCTGGGCCTACATAAGATTACACTATTCATCTTCAAACCTCCTCTCTCTATGCTTGGCCTCATCACTCTCCTGGCCACCAGGGCTGGGAATCATAGGTATTCATTTTCTTCCCAACACCTAAGGAGTCATCAAGTTCC
Source organism: Phoca vitulina (assembly GCF_004348235.1). NCBI lineage: Eukaryota > Metazoa > Chordata > Mammalia > Carnivora > Phocidae > Phoca > Phoca vitulina. The sequence continues at coordinate 2,122,361 of NW_022589764.1, read as the reverse complement.
TTCTTTGCCATGGGTCTCTAATCAAACCATGCTCTTCAGTACCATATCCCAGCTCTAGCACATCATACCTAGACTTCCCTATTGGTCCCCAGTTCAAATCTTTGTACCCTGCCTCCAGATTAAACTTCATTTCCTTTTTGACACCTCCTACTGTGAATCCATCATGAACCTTCATTTCCCATTGAATAAATTCCAAATTCCTAGTCCAGGCAAGCAAGGTCTTCATAATTTACAAAAACCCTATTTTACTCAACCTACCAGTAATCAATCCATTAATCAATTAGTAATCATTATTGATTAGTAGATACCAGCCAACATCCCCCCTTAGGCACCAGCTTGATGAAGAGGGTTCAGAGATTCTTGGCAGCCAAAATAGAAATCTAAACCTACAGTGAGGAAATGGACCTCTGTGTGTGTGTGAGCTGCTCAACCCACTGAGTGGAATCAGCTCCCCTAAAACACTAAGACACTTCTAGAAATAGTCTTTTGCACCCCACCATGGAATCCCAGAGTGAACTGAATGCAACTTACCCAGGTTTGCTACTGAATCACATATCCTTTGTAAATAAATAAATAGATGATGGATAGATAGATAGATAGATGATAGATAGATAGATACCAATATAGATGGAGAGAGAGAAATCTGCCCCAGTCAAATCTCCCTTAAAAAAAAAAAATCATTTTTCATAGAATTTGCAAACTCACTCACTTGTTCTAAACACTACTATCTGCCAAAAATATTCACTTTTTTCAACTACTTTTATGCCAGATTGCCCTCATTTTATATATATATATATTTTAAAGATTTTATTTATTTGACAGAGAGAGAGACAGCCAGAGAGGGAACACAGCAGGGAGAGAGGGAGAGGGAGAAGCAGACTCCCCGCTGAGCAGGGAGCCCGACCCCGGGCTCAATTCCAGGACCCTGGGATCATGACCTGAGCCAAAGGCAGATGCTTAATGACTGAGCCACCCAGGCACCCCGCCCTCATTTTATAGATGAGTAACAGATTTCCTGTGGTTAGGAGACCAGTCCTCACAATTAGTTAAAGCCAGGAATAGAATTGAGTTCTCTTTGTCTCCAGACCCAAAATCATAACCATTGAGCTCCAGGGCCCACTGAGCTCTAGAGCTAGAAAGAAACTTGGAGATGCCACTCTGATGCTTTCGTTTCACTGATGAGCAAGTAGGTTAGCTAAATTTTACATGGTCTTGCAGGATAGAAATGTCAGAGCCAGAACAGGAATTGGGGTCTCCTGTCTCCCATGAGTTTTTGCTTCCTCAGCTCAAAGAATCTCGAAAAAAAACAGGTCCATCGCCCCACCTGACCTCATGCTCTTCTCACCACCTAAAAGTGCCCTTGGTTTTCCCCTTTTCTTACCCAAATTCTACCCCTTCCTCCAAAACCATCCTAGAACTTTCCTTCACAAGCACACTGTGTTCCTCCCATTCTTCCAGGCTTTGATCTGAAGTGGTCATGCCTGTATTTGCCATGTCACCTTTTCATCATGTGCCTTCTGGCATCATTTCCTGTTCATTTGTGATGAAAACCTAATGAGATTTTACAGGCTTTCTACAGAAGCCATCCGATTCTTCTTGAGGTTCTCCACAACATCAGTAATCCCAGAGGTCTTGTGAGGGACAGGGTAGGTGCTCAATAAATGCATGCCAAATTAAATTAAATTTCTGTAATACTAACAAACAGCCCCCATCATCAATAATAGATACTTCAGTCCCCTGCATTTATTTTTCGAGGTGCATTTACATCTGAGCATTTCTCAGCATGTTCAATGAACACCGAGGACTAAGGTTAAGACTCTGTGTTCTCCGCGGTGTTGGGTGACCAGAAGGCCAAGGATAGCTGACAGGTCTGTTTTCCTAAGTCCTCTTCTTACAACTGCCTTAAAATATTAATGTTGCTTTATTTTCAAATATAAGTGAGTCGATGTTTTTGTATCAGTTCCAAGATGGGTGGTTGAAAATGCACTTTTCTGAATTGGATTGCTTTAGGTCAAGGCTTAAAAGAAAAATGTGTGTATGGATAAGTAGTTAGAGATTAAATCTGTAAACAGCCCTCCATTTGCTAATGCTCTTTTGTCCTCTTGGTTTTCTATTTTGCAACAAAATAACTTGAAGAATGTGGTGACATCCAAATGTACAAATGCAACCTATAAAATTGATTTAAGTGAAAAATAGGTTTGAGGGTAACAATTAGGGTAAGAGTCAACAGATAATATAAAAAACATAAGGGGAAAGACTAAAACCTAGCAGCAAAATTCTGCAAATTCCAGCATCTATATTTTTCACTCTTAGAAGCTCACATGCTTCATATTTCTATATGGACAACAGCTTGTGTTCCCTCCCTGTATGTGTCTCTAGCTCTTCACAAGAAGTATTAACTACCTGCCTCAAGCTTATACTAGGAAATTAACATAAGATATTTTCATTTGACCGTGATCACATGAAGCCCTCTCTAATCTCATTTGGCACATTACCCATCAGATTTATGGAAATTCTCAATGAACTCTGACACTGAAGTGTAACAATTGCATAAACTGTATGTGAGATGTGGCTGTGGTGTTCACAAGGTATGCCCTTGACCTTGGCTACTGACTGCATCTTTGCTGGGTCTACCAGTCATCCTGGAATCCAAAATGAAAGGCACAGTAAAACCAGGCTTCCAAATACACGGCACTGGGGCTGATTAGAAGGAGAGGGGTAAAAGGAATTAATAATGAGGGGAATTAAGATAGCCAGAAACTGCAAACAGCAGGGATCCTATTTCCGTGGAACTTGAAAATAAAGTAACAATAGAAAGGGTAGTCGTCTAATTAAATAATCATTTTTTTCCTCTTTAATGGTGTCCATGTTATTTAATGCCTTGACTTCTTCAATCATTTGAACCATAATTTCAACATAATTATGAAAAGGAAAGTTGTCAAACTTAACAAGCTCATGATCTGACCATGGTAAGTAATATGTCACAGATGGGGAAAAAAAATTTTTTTTTAAGCCATTTGGCAGCAAGGTGCACAATAATAAGATTGATATTTGAAACCACATTGGTAAGCTTCAAACAAGGCATGCTTTGCAACCTTATCATCTGCCACAGCTCTGAGGTATTAGAGGGGAGGTGGGGAAGGGAGAAATTACAGAAAAAATATTACGAATTTCCTTCAAACTAAGCAGTATTATCATCTGAAGGGAACACAGGGCAGTGTCTGTACTTATCCACTGAGTCCAATCTGCATTGTCAAATGTACATATTTTTGATCCTAAAAACGAATACAGTTCGGGGCACAAAGTCAACCCTTCCTGGTTTGAATTCCCAGTTGGCCGTTCATTAGCATGTGTCCTTAGGAACATTGCTTAACTTTATTACACCTTGGCTTTCTCATTTGATAGATCTACCTCACCTCTTAGGGTTTGCATGAAGATGAAAATTATGTAATTTATACAAAATGCTTAGCACTGGACCTAACCTATAGTTAGTGCTCAAAATATTGTTAGCAGCCTCCCCCTCCTCCTCCTCTTCCTTCTCATCCTCCCCTTCCTCCTCCTTATCCTCCTTAACTTCTTTTCTTCCTCCTCTTCCTCCTCCTCCTCTTTCTTGAGACATCTTCTCTTCAAAATAGGAACTTCTCCTGACTCCTTCTCAATATATGTCTAGATAAATGCATCCACTACTTTGCATTTTTCCACCATTAAAAATATACTTTATTATTGATTTCTAGAATCACTGCTGGCTGGTGTCAGAAGACCAGTCTCCTCCCAATGTATGAGGAAACTGGAGCTCAAAAAAATAAATGGCATACCCAAGCAGTAACCCCATGATTTACTGCCTTCTAAAATGATAAAACAACTGACGTCACTCACATCTACACATGGTACCAAGTGGACTTTCATTGGTCACTATAAATTACTACTCTGCTATCTGGAGGATCTCTTGAAATAGATTTTTCTAAGCTACCTGAAGTCCTTTGTTAAACAAACATAATTACTTATTTTTCTTATTGAACAACCTTGTTTGGATTGTTTTGGTTTTTGTTTTTGAATTTTTGATGGCAAGAGGCAAGGCCCAGAGGTGTTGAACCCAACTCCACATCAGAATCACCATTTTTAGAACTTTCTAGAAAATACTGATTTCTCAGTCTCATCTACTGAGACTTCCAGAACTCGCAGTGCCTGCGACTCTGAATATTTACAGCTTTCTCTCTAGTGATTCTAGATCTAGGGCAATCTTTGGGAAATGTTGATAGAATAAATCATCAACTTCTAAACATGATGGTGTACAATTGTGGAGTGCAATGGAAAGTAGGAGATTTTCTAGGCTCTGAATAGGTTTTTTTGTTATTATTAACTCCTTTAATAGTAAATATTTTAAATATATATCTTATTTTTTTCATAGTATACAAATATACGTATATATGTCTAACTAGTATTTTCCCACTCACGGTATTTTTAATTCCATATTGACACCTGCTGCAATCCTGGTTTTATTGCCATTTCAATAATCTCGCTATATAAGGATTACTTGTTTTACCCAACTTCTAGAATGCCACCACAACTTATTGGTCTTAGATTGCTTTGAAAACAACTCCTCCTAAAATATCATCAAGAGCCCATGTGGATATGTACACATGTCTTATATAATTAATTAAAAGTAACTTCAGTTTAAGAATTTCACATCACCCTTGCAATAAATAAAGACAATTTAGGGTCACAAAGCCAGTCTATGAACTAGAAATTATAAATGTTTAATGTAATACATGTGGAAATTTCCAAAAATACACTTCTAGAGTGATGTTTAGAGCATGGAAGAAGATGTGGACATACTTCTTATGGCCTGAAACCCTTGAACCATCATGAACTTTTTTTTTCCCTTTAATCTTGATTATAACCCATTTTCTATTGAATCTCCATATAACTTCAGAAACCCCCCCTCCCTTATGTGCCAGCGTAGTGAGCTGGTTCAGAGATTCTTGGCAGCCAAAATAGAAATCTAATCCTACAGTGAGGAAATGGACCTGTGTGCATGTGAGCTGCTCACCCAGCTGAGTGGAATCAGTTCCCCTAGGACACTAGGACACTTCTAGAAATAATCTCTTGCACCCACAATGGAATCCCAGAGTGAACTGAATGCATCTTCCCCAGGTTTGCTACTGAAGGATCAGCCCAATGTAGCTTTACAGGCAAGACAGCCTCCTGCTGTTGAAATCATTTGTTAGAAAAGTAGTTGTAGGTATCAGGGCTAAGCAGCACCCACACAGAAATCAGGGAGCGTCTCTTTGATTATTCAAGAGAACTATTAAATGAAGACTTTGTTTTATACTTTGCATTAGCCCTTTGCTATTACTCTTTAATGCAACGAAACAAAGAAATATGGATAAGACATTTTAATGGAGTTTGAGCGAGTGTCCTGGGAATGCAAGGTTTCTTTTCTGCTATAATTGCATTACTGGTGCTGTTCCATTCAGCATAAATGTGGTTACTAGTATTCATCTAAAAGATGCCCTAAGGCTTAAACCTTCCCCAAGTGGTGAGTAAGGATGGTGGGAATGTGGTTGGGGAATTTAAAACCCACTCAAACATCATTAATTAGAAATTCCCTGATGAAATTAAACCTTTGTATTTTGTTGGGATCATTCCTCGACATTCTGAGTAATTCTGTTGTTCTTTTTTTTTTAATTGCAGCATACTCGGAGCCATGTTTTTAAGCATACCAAATTTCTAAGAAAACTCGTCAAATGAGCCATGTCTTTCCAAACATCCAAACCTAATAGATAAATAAGTCGGAAATTTTTACAGAATTTTATACTCAAGTGGCTTCGATGTACCTAGCTCCAAGGCCTGAGGCAAGACTTTCAACCTCCAAATCCATTGTCATCACTGAATACCCTCATCAGACAAATGGGTGGAAGCGTGTGCCATGACATTCATGGATGTCAGGGGCATTCATGATCTGAAAGCAGAGCAGAAAGGGAGGGGTGGAGGGGGAGTCTGCCATACCTACAAAAGAATAAGAATTATTTTAGCTAATTTTAATTCTATTTTAGCTTCTGTAAATTTCCAACACAGAAATAGAGGGACGTAATAGAGACTGGAAAGTTCAATATTCCATGCCAAAGAGGTCAGCAGCAATCCATCGACCTCATAAAATCCATCATAATTGTCACCTGGAAGTTGGTCCCTGTGATCAGTTTTTGGTCTAAAGCATCTTTCCACCAATGTCTCCATAGGAAGTTGCAGTCTGGGTTGTCTCCTCTATCCCAATACTTAATTTTATTAATACCAGTTATTGGCTTTTTAGAGCTGTTCATTGTTATTTATTAGTCACTACTCTTTACTGAGTGGATAATATAGGGAAGGAACTGTGCTAATCAATTTATATATCATATCTCAATCTTCACCATAACTTTCTGAAATGGGTATCATTAATCTCCCATTTTGCAGATGACGAACCTGAGAATAGGGAATCGGAGTAACTCAGGTCACATACATAATAAGAGAAAAAACTGGGAGGTCCAGCCCAGGACCACAGCAAAGACTCATTCAGCATCTCCTGACACAGTTTGTTCAGAACTAGGCTCAGCACATTACAGTTTCTCAGTCTTTTTTTTAATTATTTCTTTTATTTGAGTCTACAAATCTAGATGAATGCATTATAGATCATGATCAACTACTCACTTGAATATTACTGAACTGGAAGTCACACAGAAGTTGGTGAGGCTAGGATTGTAAAAAGGTGTTCATCTCATCGCCCAACTAATAAACTATAGATGCTGAGGACAGAAATGGTCCAGTCCATTCACTACTGACATCCACACACACACACACACAATTATAGAATGTGCTTAATAAAGGGAGTATCTTTTTTAGCCGCTTTCAACTTGTCAGCCAGTTTCATTCCTCTTCTCTCCATTGGCTTCATGAGGATACTTAGCTTGGGGACCACAGCCTATATTAGGGACCCTGATGGTGGATCCAGGAATTTCCAAGGCTTAGTTATCAACCATTACCAGTGCAACCAGTCCAGCAGTGAAGTCAAAAGTGCAATTGTCTGGGAGCCAGGAGAATTGTCTCCTAATCTTGGGTGGGTGACCTTTGGCAAATCACTTAACCCCTTGAGGCTCCAGAAGATTGTATGTTTTTATTTTCCAGGTAGATGTTTCTTTATGAGGCAATTTAAATAGCTTCCCCCCCCGCTTTTTTGGTAGCAACTGCTGATTCAATAAAATAGTAATTAGAAAAGAAGGTTTTTTCTGTATGCACCTCTGACACGATAGTCTGAGAATAAGGATTGCTGTCTTTATTAGATAACTAATTAAAGCGGCAAGCTAATTTCAAGTGTCAGGACGTAGTACATATGTGTTCAAGTTTGCATAATATAGAGATCTTGAGTATAACTTCTATAACAGAAACTACTTATTTCATCTAACAGAAGTAAAAAGAGGATTTAACTGTACTAATATTAAATCCAAGATCTGTTAAAGTGATTATGTCAACTGGATTTTTATTTACTTTTCAAATTCTGTGTTCTTTCCAGAAAATCACATTGATTGGGGCGGGGGGGGGGGGGATGTTGGGCGAATGTGTCTTTCTTTAGTAGAACCAGAGTGTTTATATATGTGAAAAATTAGAATTAGAGAAAGCAAGTGAGGAGCTTGAGCTGTGTATCTTCAGGCCAAGCACCTGGGCCAGAAGGTTTCCAGATGCTTTGGCAGTGGTGACTCTCTGACCCAAAGACTCTGAGGTGGGATGCCAAGGCCAATGGGTTCACCCAAAAGTCTGGCTGGTGAACTTGGGTAGCCATGGCTGCCCAGATGTTCAGGCAGAGCTAAAAAGGGTATGAACTCTTGGCATGTATCCACTAGTTCTAGTCACTTAGTGGAGCTAAAATGAAAGAAAACAGCAAAAGCATTCATAATGACTTCATTTTATAGGTATTTTCACCTTCTGAGTTAAATATATGCTTGTACTATTTGATATTTTACAACCAACGTATCTTAATCTAATCATTAAAAGGGGACAGTAAAGATATCGACAGCACTTTACAAATGATGTCTTATTTGACTCATTCATTTCAATAAATATATATTGAACCAGGCTTGGGCTAACGTCCTGGTAATGCAAAAGTGAAAATGACCAGGTGTTGCCTTAAAGAACCCTACAGATTTTTTTTTTAACTTTTTCAAAATATAATACATCTTACACTTTTCTCAAAAAACTATGCCTAAAAAAAAAAAATTAACAATAGCTCAACAGCTTGGAGAACTGTGCCAAAAGAATCTTTAGATAAAAATAAATAAATAAATAAATAAATAATAAATAAATCTTTTCCCCATCACAAAATAGAGTTACCCACAGGATAGATTATCTAATTTAACTCCCAAGGAATTTAAGTTATGATTTTCTATCGTGTTAAAACTTACATTGTACAGCCATTTCATTAGTTTTAGTTTTTTTTTTTTTAATGGAAAAGACAAATAAAACATCTATGGTAGATACTTCTGTCATTTAGCCCCTCTGCATGTCACCTTTGAGTAGGACTCAAATGTATGAATGATGCTTATATCTTCATCTTATGGTCTGTTCTCTTCTAGAGCTCAAATTTTCTATCTGTGCAAATATATACAAAACAAAATGTCTGGAATAGTACATATCATATCACATGTAAGGGATTATTCTGTTGAGTGGAATTCTGAATGCCTTTTATGTTTGTTTTTATAAAATATTCTAATTTTCTAAAATGATTATGTGTAATTTTTATAATTAAAAACATCATTGAGATACCACCTTACACCAGTTAGAATGGCAAAAATGGACAGGGAAAGAAACAAGAAATGTTGGAGAGGTTGTGGAGAAAGGGGAACCCTCTTACACTGTTAGTGGGAATGCAAGGTGGTACAGCCACTTTGGAAAACAGTGTGGAGGTGCCTCAAAAAATTAAAAATAGAGCTACCCTATGACCCAGCAATTGCACTCCTGGGTATTTACCCCAAAGACACAGATGTAGTGAAAAGAAGGGCCATATGCACCCCCAATGTTCATAGCAGCAATGTCCGCAATAGCCAAACTGTGGAAAGAGCCGAGATGCCCTTCAACAGATGAATGGATAAAGAAGATGTGGTCCATATATACAATGGAATATTACTCAGCCATCAGAAAGGATGAATACCCAACTTTTCCATCAACATGGATGGGACTGGAGGAGATTATGCTAAGTGAAATAAGTCAAGCAGAGAAAGTCAATTATCATATGGTTTCGCTTATTTGTGGAACATAAGGAATAGCATGGAGGACATTAGGAGAAGGAAGGGAAAAATGAAGGGGGGAAAATCGGAGGGAGAGATGAACCATGAAAGACTATGGACTCTGAGAAACAAACAGGGTTTTAGAGGGGAGGGGGGTGGGGAGATGGGTTAGCCCGGTGATGGGTATTAAGGAGGGCACGTACTACATGGAGCACTGGGTGTTATACGAAAACAATGGATCGTGGATCACCACATCAAAAACTAATGATGTATTGTATGGTAACTAACATAACATAATAAAATCAAATTAAATTTAAAAAAAAGAAAAACTAGAAAAAAAATAAAAACATAGATTTACAATTTCCTTCACTTATTTTCTAAATTTTATACAATAACTGTGTATTATTTCATGATCAGAAAAAGTACATATTATTTTTTATTCTTACATATAATATATATGTCTCATAAGATCACAATTATGTTTCAAACACATAGCAAAAATAGTTTTAGAATAAGTACATGGAAATACATGTACTTATTAATAGTGATTATCTACATGTGGGACTACCTGGAACTGATCTTTCCATCTTCTGCTTTTTTGCCTTTTTCTCTAAAATAAGCATGTACTGATTTCATAATGAATGAACGAAATTTAGTTTTTAAATGCAACTCAAAGGAGAAATACCCGATTAAACTAATTGAAAAACATCGTTTTCTGATTTAAGTCCCTGAAAAGCTATGATCTTTTATTAACAATCAAAATATACTTTAATGTTTATGGACAAACTTTTAGAGTGAAAACAAATAAGCAATAATATATTTTATGATTCATTTAGAGCAAACATAAGCCCAAGTATGCTCTAATAAAGGAAAATCGAGTACTAAGCATTGTAAATGGATACCATACAATGGTTTCAAAGCCATCACTTAAGGAGAGCATTAGAAGTCTATAAAGAAGGTTAAAAATCCAAGTGAATTTTCATATTTCACTAACTCAGTGGAAGTGGGATCCATCAATGGAAAAATCTAACCGTATGGAAATGCAAAAGCCAAGCAGAAAGACACATAAAGCAACGACGTCTAACAAGTCTGAACGGCTCTCCTGGGCAGTGTGGGAATCTGACCCATTCACATATTATAGAGCAAGACTGTTGCCATCTGACCAGGCAGAAAAAAGAATCTGGGTTCCCAGCATCACAAATGAAAGAGGGTTTGAAATGGAGGAGGAGAAGGCAGAGTCTGAGTGGTTTTCAGGGCTGTGAAGGCAGCTTAAGGATTTTTTCCAGGCATCCAGAGCCTCAGCTACTATTGCCTAGGGTTTGGATGGAGCCTTTCAAGACAGAAGAGGTCAGTACATAGTAAGGTTCCCCACATTACAAAAACTTGAGGGAGCTCTGAACCTCTGTGTATATTTATTTCCTCACCTCGAACTTGGCCATCATTCAGTTATTCATATAATGTATATCTATTTAGCATGTTCTTTGTGCCAGATGGTCTTCTAGGTTCTAGAATTATAAGAATAGACAAAAATGTAATGTGGTGATAAATATCACAAAGAAAATGAAGCACTGTAAGGGGATGCTCTAAAGGGAAAATGGTCTTGCCTTGTGCCCTTTTGCTGGGAATGTGAATTGGTGCAGCCTCTATGGAAAACAGTATGGAGGGTCCTCAAAAAATTAAAAATAGAAATACGGTATGATCCAACAATCTCCCTTGTGGGTATATATCCAAAGGAAATAAAAACAAGATCTCAAAGAAGTTTCTACACCTCCACACCTCCATGTTTATTGCAATATTATCCTCAACAGCTAAGGCATGGAAGCAACCTACGTGTCTGTCAACAAATGCGTAGATAAAGAAAATGTGAAAAAAAATATATATACACACACATACATGCATATACTATATTATATATTCATATATATACATAATAGAATATTATTCAACCATGAGAAAGAAGGAAATCCTGACATTTGTAACAATGTGGATGAAACTTCAGGTCATCATACTAAGTGTAATCAGCCAAACAGAGAAACACAAATACCGTATGATCTCACTCATATGTGGAATCTAAGAAAGTCAAACTCAGAGAAACAGAGAGTAGAGTGGTGGTTACCAGGGCCTGGGGGGTGGGGAGGGGAGGAGGATGGGAGATGTTCAAAGGATACAAAATTCCGGTTATAAGCTGAATAAGTTCTGGGGATCTAATGCACAGCAGAGTGATTATAGTTAATAATACCATATTATATACTTGAGAGTTGCTAAGAGAATAGATCTTAAATGCTCTCACCACAAAAAAGAAGTAATTATGTGATATGATGGAGGTGTTGGCTAAGCCTCTGTTAATCATCTGGCAAGACGTAAGTGTATGAAACCAACCTTAAGCTCACACAATGTCATATTGTCAACTATATCTCAATAAAGCTGGCAAAAATAAGAATAAGAAATGGTCTGGGGAGTCTCTGGGGAAGTGAGCAGATTTCTGAATGATAGGAAAGAGTGGGCAAGAAGTGAGCAGAGGTTGGTAAGTTTGAGCCACACACAGAAGGTCATGAGGGCAACAGGGCAACAACCCCTGGGTGAGGGGTAGGAGGTGGGGGAGCTCATCATAAAGGGGCATTCTGCAAGTGATGGAAGCCATTGGAGAAGGAGCCAATGTGCATCTGTTAAGAGTTCATTCTGCAGAAAAGACTCATGGATGGACATGAGTGGAAACTGGAAGATGAGACCAAAGGGCTACTGCAGTTTTTTGGTTCTGGCCCCGACTGTGGAGCTAGCAGTTGAATGGCAAGAAGGGGTCCAATTCTGGATATTTGAAAGGTAGAGTGGGTAGGGCTTGCTGATGAAATGGATGTGGAGGAAGTTAGAGAGAGGGAAGAATCAAGGAGGACTTGTAGGTTTTGTCTAACTCATTGAGTGGATGGTGTGCCATTTATTAAGAAAAGGAAGATTGGAAAAGGGTAGGGTTAACCTAACCCTAACCCTAACCCTAAGCCTTTGTAAACTCAGACAGAAAACATGGATAATATTAAGCCACAGGATTTCAAAATTGCCATCTCTCTTCTTATAATTGCAAAGAAACATCGCTTACTCCAAGTAGAATAAAATAAAAACCTCATTTTCTTCAGGAAATTTTCCTGATAGGCCCTTCCCCCCCGCACAAGAATGGCACGCTAGCAGTGGGAAAATCCATATCTTTTTTTCCATTACCCATATCAACATTTTTAAAACTTGGTATCTAAATTAAGATATCTTTCTTTGTTTTTTTCAAATGTGTCTTTCCCTTGAAGTTTTAATTAATTATCGATTGTTTTTTAATCTATTTTATGGCTGCCATATTCTTTTTTTTGTGAGAAATTTAAATTGATATCTTAGAAAGTCTGAAAATATGCTATTTCTCCCTGAAAGGTTTATCATAATATTAGACATGTACTTTTTTCCCCATGAGATGTAAAAAAACAAAAAACACACACAATAATTTTACATTTTTAATCAAAATATTTAGGGGAGCAAATCGCTCATGAAAAACATAGTGTACTTCTCCACTTACGGTGACTTAAAATTTGCGTCCATTTTGTGATCTGTAAGTTTCAGATTTTAGGTATTTTTATGTTCATTGATCATTATAAATGTCAACATCTCAAATCCTGCTATTTACAGGACACATTTACCAATTAGTTTTAGTTGTTCATTCTCCATTTGTTTTCATAAATTAAAAAACAGAACGATGTGGCTTAAAATATGACTCATGGTTCATTATAGGTTATCTTGAACATTTGCTTCTTCTCAGAACATCAGTGAATTATTTTTCTAGATGCAGATGGAAAGGTAGTGTCACGATCGTGGACTTAAAACTCGGAGCTAGGTCTGAGTGATCTTGGGCACTTCCCCTACCTCACTGAGCCTTCGTCTGTGTGTGTACCATGGTGATGCTTATGTTCCGTCCTTCATGGGACTGTTGGCAGATTAACTCGATGGTGTGTGTAGAATGGCAGGCACATGGCAGGCACCCAACATAGGAAATGCATTTCTATGGTGCTATTCGTGAATGCAGATGTATTTGTGCTGTGATGAACCCAGTGAACGTGTTTAGGCTCTAGAAAAGACAGCCAGAGTTTAGAAACAGTTTCTGGACTTTATTAACATATGACACCTTTCCTTAATCTACACTAGGTAATATTAACTTGTAATTAATTAAAAACCTGACTGCGTATTAAAATGCCTTACTATTTGATTAATAGAAATTGATTAGAAGGCAATGTTTTGTCATACTAAAGGTGCTTTCCATTGCACAACCAGAGAGAGAGCAAATGACATGGGACACCATCTAAACAAAAATCAGCAGCTACTAATGAGGCTTGTTAGTGATGCTAATCTATGTAAATGTTATTAATTGAGAACATCTATCTTTTATCTCCAACATTTGGTAATCAGGCAATTAAAAAACAATGACATTCCCGGTGGTTGTTCTTCCTGGGTTTTTTTTTTTTTTTTTTTAAGTGATCAAAGAGTTCAGAATAAGAAAAAAGAAAGTCCCTTATCAAGAGGTAGGCCTTGCCTTGGGCTACTAGGCCTCATTAAAGGCAGAAAAGCTCTGTTGATCACCAATTAACCTGATTTGTAGGAACTCTGATAAAGACCTCGAACAACAGGAGTTTTCTTACTATGGCAAATGACACAGTTTGTTGACAAAAATAAAAACGACGCATTGAAAAAAAAAAAGAAGAAGGAAAAAAGACTGTAAAGGAGTCATTGGCACTGAAAGTCAGTCTACACCCAGGGGCCTGTGGTCTGGGGAGAAAGGAGGTTTTGCCCCTCTGGTGGCCTAATCCCCACACCCAGGGAATCAATCCCACCTTGATTTAGTCAGATAGAACCAGAACACAAAGATGCCTTTCCCTTTCCACCATCTTGTAAAATCTCCACCTGCTTCCAGTTACAGCAGACGAGGGATTTTATCAATTATGTGAAAAATGACAGGGCCCTGTTGACTGTGCCCCCATCCCTGGAACAATAAAATTCAAATCCAGGATTGTCTTGGCACGAATTGTTAAGTGTTCAAGTATTCAGCTTTGAAATCTAGCATGGTTTTAAATTACACCGGACAATTTATATTGTATGGTTTATACACTGAAGATCTAGTTAAGAGGGGAAATAGCAAAATAGCAATAAAGACAGCAGTAATAGAAAGAGTTCTCTGTTAGGAAAGGAACTTACATGGCATATGAAGCACTAAGCACTTGGCAGTGACTCACTCCTATTGATATCCACAATAACCTCATGACGTGCATTCCATTCCAGAAATGGGTGGATAGGTAGGTAGATAGAAGATTGATATGATTGATAGATGGTAAATAGATGAAAAAAGGAAGAAAGAAGAGAAAGAAAGAAAGAAAGAAAGAAAGAAAGAAAGAAAGAAAGAAAGA
>NW_022589764.1:2054127-2107671 GCF_004348235.1 Phoca vitulina | reverse complement strand
AAGAAAGAAAGAAAGAAAGAAAGAAAGAAAGAAAGAAAGAAAGAAAGAAAGAAAGAAAGAAAAGGAAGAAAAGAAAGAAGGGAGGGAGGGAGGAAAGGAAGGAAGGAAGGGAGGAAGGAAGACAAACATCCTGTATTTGGTACCTCACTCAAAATTGATAATTCATCAGGTACACTTTGAAACTATTTATTTTAATCAACTGCATTTGGTTCTATTTTTCTCTTTCTCTTTCTCTTAAAGGTCTTTGAGGAACCCTTAAACCAAAATTCCCAGTTGGGTGTTCAACATGCAAAGCAAAGTCTCAACAACAGAGTCGGTCCTCTAGGGATTCAGGTTAAGGGAACCAAAGTACAGATACAGCAGCTATTTCAGACAGGCCATAGAACTAGCCAAGGGGTATAAATCTTAGTGAAACCATTGATATGGTTTTAGACATAAATGTGTGTGGATATAGTATTTCTGGCTTTTGTTTTTTTCTTTCCCCATTGTCCCAGATGGCCCAACACGGGCCAGAAAGCAAACAGCATAAGCACTGACCCCCATGGTCATAAAAATGGTACATTTGCCTGATCTTGACCCACTTCAGGAGCAGCCTAAGAAGGAACATTTTACCTGGACATTCAGAATCTCTATTCTCATCCGTATCATTAATTCTTATTATATTATAGTTATTGATGGTTGTTAGCTTCCAATCAGTATAAATTTGAACATATTGCCATTTTCATATATTGTCTTTAAAATATGAAGTCTTCAAGAATTAGAAAGGTTGAAAATATTTGGTATGGTATGCTGTTTTATTTCTTCCGTTTGATGGTCAAGGATAGAATGTCAGGACCGAAGACAATTAAGCTCGTTAACAGGCTGGACCACACTCTGACTTTATTCCTCTCATGTGATGAATGATGTAAACAAAAGATTTAGGGACAAGATTGACTTCTCTGAGTCTTAGTAACTGCATGTTGATGTGGGTGGAAGTGTAGGATGTAGGAAAAGGCTTCATTAGGTACTCTTTTTATCTGGGCTGAATTTTCTGAATGCTGGCTAAAATTTATAGCCAAGTACATCTGAATATTATGATAAGGCAGTAGTTTTCAAATGTTAATGTACATAAAAATTCCCTGAGTGCTTATTAAAATTCAGTAAATCTAGTTGTAAGGCTTTGGAATCCGACTGAGCCTGAGAGGCACCCCCTATAGGCCTACACACACACACACACACACACACACACACACACACAACCCCTAACCAGCAATTTTGTTACTAGTAGTCCAAGAAGTAAAAAAAGCTTTGAAGATGGTTTTACTTCATCCAAAAAAAAAAAAAAAAGTATTGAATGCTTTCTATATGTAAAGGAAGATGTCCAGAGGCTACAAGATATGTAAGATGAATTTCTTTCCTCTCCTTTTACCTAAGGGACAATTGCAAAATAAACTCAAAACAGGAGCTATGGGAACCCATTGTCAATTGCATTTGAAAGCTAGAAAATCCATCTCTGGAGATTTGAATTCGTGTTACAATAACAATTTGGTTCTTGTGTTCCCTCTTGACATATTTTGCAACAAGAAATTGATCACATGAGCCCCAAATCTAGAATATTGGATTCTATCTTCATTTTAAGGACTTACTTAGTAGTAGTGGAAACATATGCACGAGGAGAGAGGGCACAATGGATTTATTGAGGAGTGATTTGGGGGAATCATCAAGTGACCTGGATAGTGTGCAGAGAATACAAATCACATCATCTGCATTTTTTTTTTTAATATCTCCCTCTTGTTCGGTCACCTCTACATGGTTTGAGCTAAAGGGGCTTCTGGACAACTGCCTGGTGACTTTCTGGCTGTCCTCAGGCCAGCAAAACCCGGCCAGCAAAACACCAGTAGGTAACTGAGGTATGCGGGAAGGATTAAGCACTAGGATGATGGGAAGGATGGTTCAAGTCAGGTGCGCATAATCTAGAAAGTTTTGCCCAATAGCTGAAGGAAGCAGTGCTCAGAAGAAGAGAGATAAAGAGTAACAAGAATTGCTGGTGAAGAGGATTCCGACAGCCACAAATGGAGCAGGAAGGGGAGAGATTAAAAGTGACATAAAAAGGGATTGCCTGACTAAAGGTCTTGAAACCAATAGGTAATAATTTGAATATGACCCAGAAGCTAATGGGAAGTCATTTGAGGGTCTTGAGAAAGGGAGAATGGAAACAGCCGGCATAAAAGATTATCGGAGGCACAGAAGATTGGGCCAATTGGAGGATGAGAGGCCAAGGGCTGGGGAAGGCTGACGGGGGGACCCCGGGCCACAGAGAAGCCCTACAGGAGGCGGCAAAGCCAGGCAGGTTAAGTGGCTTGTGCGGGGGACCCCCTTGCAAGTTTCTTTGCTTGCTTATCGGTATTCTGTAAATTTTTATGTATATCCTGTCTTATTCTTAACACACGATTTAATATAGCTCATATATCGTGCCTATCTACTCCACCAACTTCCAAAAGAGTTTACCAAATAAGCTATAAGCCAAAATCAAGGCATTCAGAATTTCGGGGCGGGGGGGGGGGGGGGGTGGTGGTCAATCTCAGGCTTCGATATTTTTTTTTTTAAACCCACTCAGAAAATGTTAATGTGCAGTGAGGGTTGAAAACCACTTTTCCAAAGACAGCAAAGGGAACAGATGTTCTCCTGTCCCAGATGCTCAGCACTGATGACAAATTAGAGAGGTTCTTAGTAGCTGAGGCCAAACAGGACAGGCCCAGGGCGAGCAGTTTTCCTTTTCAGCTAAAAGACAGGGTAAGCACCAGTTTTCACAGACCACATTTTGTCCAGAAATTAAACTCAAGGCAGAAGGAAGTACGTTATCCTTTCATAAGGGTTTTGTGGGGAGAGTTGCTAAGGTCAACTACGGTTTTAAGAAAGGAGTGTGCACATTTTGTCCAAATGTTCTCCCTAGACATTGATAAGACATCAAGCCCACACCTTTAGTGTGCAGCTCAGGGAAGTCTTTACTCCAGGAAGCTGGGCAAAATGGCTGGAACTCTCCTCCCCCCTCCCCCTCCCCCCTCTCCTTCCCCTCCCCCCTTCTCCTCCCCTTTTTTGAATCTAACATGCTAGATGAATATAAGATATTTGAACAAACCTCTAGAAGATGCTGAATTGTCAACAACTCATGAAATAATTCTGTAACAAGAACATATAATAAAGATATTTTATGATCTTCTTTAAGCTAGAAACCGTATGCTTTCAACACGGGACAGGAAAAATAGTAATCCATGGCTTGTGTTTTTAAGAGTGAGATTTTTTTTTTTCAAGTTCAGAAGGAGGCCAACCCTATTCAAACAAAAACTGAAGGATTTTTTTCTTCAGAGAGATCTAATATTTTCATCTAGAAGTAGGTCTAGGTCTTTTTGTGAAATTCAGATACCTAGTTGAGACCCAATGTCATATGTCTTACACCATAGAAACACAGCTAATTAGCAATCCGGCTGGAACTACTACTTTGCCCAGATCTCACTCCTAAAACAGTGCTCCCCACGTTGGCCCCCTCGCTTTCCTTTCCACATTTTCATATTAGATGTTAGGATTGGACTCGCAACATGAATACAGGGAAGGTGCAAAGGAAGGAAAACCAAGAGACTGCACGATTTGATAACAGTGGAAAAGAAAAACACAGGACAGAGGCAGAAAAATTGTGGAAATTGGAAATTTCACGTGTGTGCCTCACACCAAAGCACCCAGATGAAAAATGATTGTTTTAAAAAAAAATCAGTGGCCTGGATGCTTTGCCAACATGATATCAAACATCGGGTCATCCGGGACATCCGGAAGGTTGTCCGAATCCTACATTTTTCCATCTGAATCACGTGAACACCACCAGACATCATTTTTGGAGCACGCAGCTGAGAAGATGGAGAAAGAGAATATGGCTTCCTTTGTCAGAATCAAATTAATCTTATTAATAAGGTAGAAAAGTTTAAATCCAAAGAGGGGTCTATCTGGTTAAATCTGGATCAACGGAAAATGTGCCACACACACACACACACACACACACACACACACACACACCCCTAAACAAAGAACAGCAGTAATTACGCCCACATGAAAGAGGGGCATGAATTAAAATTGCAGCAGCAGACCAGAGAGCTTGCCTCGCAATATGGCGGGATTGCGGTAGTTGTATTAAGACGTCTTAATTATATGATTGATGTGGGCTTCAAAAGAAAACTCAGAAGCCACAGTGGCTCTGAGGGCATGAGTATTATCGAAAGGATAAAGACAGCTTCCCCAGAAGAAAACCACTCTAACAGGAAGCCTGGGAGGTTTGCATGGCAGAACTAATCAATAATGTCTTGGTTTTATCTATATTAAGTTTAATAAAATTTGATGACATCCGTGATTGAAGATCACACACACAATTATGGCAACATCAAAGGTATTCAGTAGCATACGTTCAGCCTGAGAAGTATAGCATATCAGAGCCTGAATGTATATGACACCGCTGGGGACACACAGACCCACAGGGGGGAAAGGAACTCTCTGGGTGCCTTCCCCTTCCACGTTTACAAAAAGCTGCGTAAGCCTTCTCACCAGCTTACACCAGGCCCACTTTCCTCTCATCCTCCCAGGCTTGTGAGCTCAGGACTTGAAAACAACAGGTAATAGAGCTTGCCACCAAACGTAGCTCCAAAACCTGCCAAGTAAACAGAAGTCCGCCCTGGGTTCTGGCTTTACCACAATTTGGTGAAGCCAAGGGAGACCAGAGCGTTTCCAAGAAGACACAGCCGAGCAGAAAGGGAGAGGTCTGGTGAAACTTCTACCCAATCCCTTGCAAAAAAGAAAGGGGGGGTGGGGAGGGTTGAGGAAGGACTTCCTTGTCAAATTTCAGATGCAGCTCTGCAGAACAAGAGAAGAAATGGAGACCTACAATTACCTCAGCTTTAAGAGCTCAGTGCAAATCACGTTAATCCCCCGGACTTTGTACCACTGTCAAATTTTATATTCTCTTCAACAGGTGTACAAATTGTTTGGGCTCAAGCTGGAAAACACCAGTCAGCCCCTAGGGGCTGAGTGAAAGCAGATGATTTCATTCGTCTCTTAGTTATTGGTCATTTGGTGTTTTTCTCCAAGAAAGAGGACTTTATTCCCCTTGTTGCCTGTTGTTTTAATCAGATGGGCAGCGGAGAATATGATGAGTGTCCTCGCAAAAGTGATTCAGTTAGGTGAGCATTCACTGACTTTATATTAGAGAAGCAAAGCCGCTGTTGCTGGCTTCTTCAACTGAACTATTGGACTGAGGAGATAATGAATTCCAGTACAAACTTTTTTTTTTTTTAATTTTTATTTATTTATTTGACAGAGAGAAAGACAGTGAGGGAGGGAGCACAAGCAGGGGGAGCTGGAGAGGGAGAAGCAGGTTCCCGGCCGAGCAGGGAGCCCGATGTGGGGCTCGATCCCAGGACCCTAGGACCATGACCTGAGCTGAAGGCAGACATTTAATGACTGAGCCACCCAGGGGCCCCAGTACAAACTTTCTTATATTCATACTTGATAACCATTTTAGACTTGAGGATCTCTCATAAGCTGAATGCCAAAGCAATGGGACTGACATGACACATGATAGAAATTGGCTTTTTCTTCTTGTACTTTGCTTAAAAAAAAGTAATAAGTTGCAGACCCCCCCCCAAAAAAAGTCATAAAGTCATGATGAGGTATTAACCAGTCAGAAAAAAACTCTGCTTCTAAAAATAGCCATTTTCCTAAGACTCTGATTTGGTTCTGTTTTCCTCTCATAACTTCGAGCAGATGAGAATTTTCTAGACGACAGCAAGGTGATCTATTCTTGCCAAACACAACACCTTCATTTCCCTATCCGAGTAAGGAGAGAACCAGAACTCAAAGAGTAGGGCTTTTGACTCAAACGGCATCTTGTTTTTGTCACACCACACTACCTTTAATTACAGAAATCAACACAATATCATAGTTGAAATACCGTCATTCTTCTAGGTCTATCCCACGGTATTTAAGAGAAGTTTTCTGATGTCATTAAGACAGCAAAGATAAGGGGACTCACTTCTCCCAGCATCATGACTCTATTGAGAGCCAATCTTCCCACTGGTAAAAAGCTGGGGTCTGCAGCAGTCCAGATCCACTGAGAAGCAGAAGCCAAGGCAGGATTAGCCATACAAGAGATTTGACCAGGGAAGCCTGGCTGACTCAGTCGGGAGAGCATGCCACGCTTAATCTCGGGGTCGTGAGTTTGAGCCCCATGTTGGGCGTGTAGAGATTACTAAATAAGTACATGAGAGATTTGACCAGGGACACTTGTAAGTCCAGCTCCTGTGGTAGAAGCAGGCCAGATCCTAAGAAAGTTACAACCCATTTGTGCATTGCTTCACCAAGAAGACTTCACATCTCTCCGTCCCCGGAAAGAAGTCGGCGGCACGTTGCATTTCCTTGCCACGTTTGGAGACTCCGTATCTTGAGCTCGCTAGAGCCGCCATCCCCAGTGAAGAGTGATATTATTAGCTCTGATTGACCAGGGCTGGCGGTAAGAGAGGGAGAGTTAGTGCTACATGAATTACACAGAGTGTGTATCAAGATGAAAATAAAAGCTTCTATGTGCAGACAGGAGGGGTGAAGGGTCCATTGAAAATCAGAGAGATTAGCAACTCATCACATTATTTGTGGGTTATCAGGAGACAGAGGTAATGAAAGTGAGACCTATATCCTTGATCAATAAGAGTTTGACTGCATTTTGAGTTCATTTTCCCCTGCCGAGAGAGAGACAGCAGGCTTACTATTGATCACCGTGTTAATCCATAACCAGACTGGGCCTTAGCCTGGTGAAGCAAGCAGGAAAAATAAGATAATAAGCAGGAACTCTTGATCTTTTATTATGGTGTGCTAGATAAAGAGAGTGCGGGGGTTCAAGGTGGAATACTTTAGAGTTAACCCTTACATTACCTCTTAATTTGGAATGCATGAGAAGAAGTGCAGCCCACCTGACTCTGACTTTTATTTGACCTTATTTTGCCCGCTTCCTAACTAAATGGCATCAAGGACCCTTTTTAAAGATTGGAGGCAGATAGTAACTAGGCCAAGGGACAGTCACTGCCACGCAGGGCCCGCGGTCAGGAGAAAGCTCCTCCACACCCCATTCACGGAAGCCAAGGGAGATTCCGTATTCGCGGTAGCTATTGATATTTTATTGTATATTTGATATATTTGTGGTGATATTTCAGAGCCATTAAATCTCAGAATTTTTATATAAGTGAATTGTCAATAATATGGTTTGCTCTGCTGTCTAAATAGTGAGCACCATTTAGTTCATAGTTAAGCAACCAGGAAAAATGAAGACACGTGAAGTTCTGTTGCAATGACACCCCCATCTCACAAAAGACAACTGGGTCACTAGATCCGGCATTATGGCTGATCTAGAACCATCTTAGAAAGATAGCAGTTTATCTTTTCCTTCAAAACCTCCTGATCTAACCTCAATCCCTGCTATAATTTAGGCTTTTCCTGCCCTGCCTTATCTAGAAAAATATCAACTCTTTGTCAGTGACTCAATATTTACTCACAGTAGTTTTTGCTGACTTTCAGACCAGCTCTACCACTAATCCCTCTGATAGCTTTGTACAAATTAGGAAAATGTGACCCCTCTCAGCAAACGCAGCCGAGACAGCTGGGTAGGATTTCAGCCTTCCCTCCCCCTTTCCCCTAGGGAACATTGTCCCCGGCTCCCAGAGGAGACCTCGATATCCACACACCCACAAAGAAATTGGGTTGATGGTGTGAATGTAGCCCAGTCCTGTTACACCTCACACAGACACAGTTTACTTTTCACTCCGTGTCCTTGTCCCAACTCAGCGATTTCTCATTTAGATTGTTCCTGTGATTTTCCAACTGAGTTTCCATCTGGTTCTTCAAGATGCTCATCCTTCCACCCAGTGAGCACCTATTAGTAAATGGCAACTTATGTCGCCCTAGAGTGAGGAATTCAGAAACAAAAGGAGAAGGGAAGGGTGTTAGTTGTGTGCGAGAGAAGGGGAGTTCTACTTTGGAAGCAGAATACGTAAGCTGTTCGAGTTAAAATAACTGAGGGATCCATTTGAAGGTGACAAGTTTAACTCTACAGCATTCTTTAATGAAATGTCTTTATCATTTATCATTTTATCATTTAGCTCTTTAATTTGGGATAACCAGGGAAGTTAAGCAACTTGAACAAGTTCATGTAGTTATTAGGTGGGGACCCTAAATCAGAACTCCTGGAGCTGGATCCTGAGTTATTTTCACAAAATTAAGTTTAAAAAAGTTGAAACAGCCTCGGTTACTAAAAAACTCATTCTCAGAATCAAAAGTAAGGCTTTGAACTACCATCCTCAATACTTGGGATAAATAAGTATCTCCCTCTAAAGTGGGTGGGGTACAAAAAAGTTCTCCCCAAAGCTTAAGTATCCCACCTGAGGGGGTGTGTTGTATTAATCTGCATTTCAAATGAAGAAAAGATTGTTGAGGAAAAGATTTCCCTCTATTTTAAAATGACAAAAGGGGCACCTGGATGGCTCAGGTGGTGAAGCATCCAACTCTTGATTTTGGCTCAGGTCATGATCTCAGGGTCCTGGGATAAAGCCAGAAATCAGGCTCCATGCTCAGTGGGGAGTCTGCTTGAGGATTCTCTTCCCTCTCCCTCTGCCCCTCCCCCAACTCATGCGCTTGCTCTCTCTCTCTTTCTCTCTTTCTCTCAAATAAAGCTTTAAAAAAAAGAAAATATGACACATGCAAAAAAAAAATGTACGAAGAGCAAATATTCATCAAAGCCAGTGTAGACATTTTGTAGCATAAACCCTCAGCTTTTTGTTCTATGCTCATATACAAATGCAGATTCTTGACAAAACTGAGAGCATATTCTAAATATTACTTAACTTTTTCTTTTTCACTTAACTTGTAGGATTATTTCCCCATACTCTTAAATATTGCCTAAAAACTAGAGAATCGAGCCTTCTAAATGTAGTCTTCCTCTGAATCAAATGTAAAGTCTACTTTCCCCATTTGTAAACAGGCCAACACAACTGGGTCAGATTCTGAAAGGCAAGAACGATTCTCAAGTAACCAGCACTGTCAGTAATTAGAACATTCATTTCTTTAAACATATCAAGGAAATGATAATTCCCAATTCGGCTTTCATCGAATACTAATTTTCCAAGTGGTTTAGAATATAAAACATAGGATAAGTCCCCTCCTCATAGCATCATACTGGGGTTAGAATTTCAACACTTGAACTTGGGGAGGACACAAGCGCTCAATCTCTTGTAGGGATTGTAAGACACTGTCTACTCCATGTAAATGTACAATAAAATCACCCTTATGATTGATTTGTTTTTGGCTTCTCTTTTTGCTTAACTTATTTTCCCTGATTTCAAGGGCTTGATTTATTGCATTAGTTTTTCCTATATCTGTAAAAAAAAAATAGTCTAAAGACTAATTAAAATGTTCATTTTTGCATGTGATCAAACTCAGGCCTACCCTTTTCCCTTGTGGTGCTCTTCTTCACCAGGATTCCACTATGCCTGTGATAAAAAGAGGCTTTATTCCACTAAGCTGGTTAATAAACACATATTTTCGAGAGCAACTTGGGAACCCTGAAGTATTTTTAAGGCTTCTATCAATCCATGCAACACAATCTTGGTTGATCATTCTCTCTTTGCAATCCCAGATAGCCTCCCAAGCAGGTAGAAGCCCAGGTTCAGGAGAGAGAACAGATATAATTTCTGCCACAAATTTTCTTCCTAAAAAATAGTGGTAGTTAGGGTGGCTGGGTGGTTCAGTTGGTGAAGCATTTGACTCTTGGTTTGGGCACAGGTTATGATCTCATGGGTTGTGGGATTGAGCCCCATGTCTGGCTCTGTGCTCAGCAGAGAGTCTGCTTGATATTCTCTCTCTCTCTCTCTCCCTCCGTCTCCCTCTACTCCTCCCCCCACCTGCGTGTTCTCTCTCTCTCCCTCTCTCAAAAAAAAAAAAAAAATAGTGGTAGCTGCAAGGCATTGCAGTGGTGGACATTTTTTATTTATTCCAACTGTTTCAACAGCTCTTCATTGTAGGCGATATTAGCTCCATTTGACAGATGAGAAAATGAACGCTCTGGGATCTGAAAGCCCTAATTAAAATGCATGAAATCTCCAAAATGGGAACAGTGGATACTCTTATCTTTTACTAAGATGACTCAGCAGAGCCAAAGAGCAAGAGCCCATTGCTTAGTGTGTCAGAGAGGGAAAGGCAACCTGGAAAGGGGAAGTCGGTGGTCCTCAGAGACAATGTCTATTGGACTGTACAACAGAAATGTATTGACACTGGAAACCTTTCACCTCCACCCATAAAATGTCTTGGCATTCATGTTGTGCATATTACCTCAGCATTTGAAAGGCAGTGAGATTGGACATTCTCCAAAAGCTCCTCCCACTCTGAAATTATAGAATCCCTAAACCACCCCACAAATACATTTGTCACCAAGAAAACTGACAGTCATCCCAAATAGTGGGAAAATCACACAGAATCTGTGCCTTATGGTGTTCCAAACACTGGGTTGTCTTTGGAGAAAGAACTTTGACTCCCAAAGAAAAGGGCAGAGTGCTGTTTACTCTAGAGTTCATTTTTCAGTGGAGAAGTTAGTGTTACTTCTGAGGTCAGACTTTTGGTGATGGCTGTCCAAATTTCCATTTCACCTGGTTCCATAATCCAGGACTGCAGCCCCAACCTCGTCTATTTTTGCAAATTCACATGCCATGATCCTAAGAGAGAGAATGAGAGAGTGGCGTGATCAGTTCAGATGCATCACACAACAAAAAAGTACTCTCTGGGACTAAAAGAATAAAATACTGTTCTTCAAATATATATATATATATATAATATATTCAAATATATATTTTCAAATATATATGTGTTTATTTTATATATATATATATATTTCTTCATAAAACATTCAAGATCCCTGCTTTTCAGTGATGCAACAATTCTCCAAACTCTTTTTTCTCAACCAGAAACTGGCAAAAGAGAAATAGCACATGAGAACATGAAGATCTTGTGAGCTGAAAAGTTTATACTTTCAAGTATTTTGTTTTTTTATTAAGAAAATGGTTTTTGTTTATTTTTTTAAAAATATTTTATTTATTTATTGACAAAGACACAGTGAGAGAAGGAAGAGAAGCAGGGGGAGTGGGAGAGGGACAAACAGGCTTCCCTTTGAGCAGAGAGCCCAATGAAAGGTTCGATCCCGGGACCCTGGGATCATGACCCAAGCCAAAGGCAGATGCTTAACAACTGAGCCACCCAGGTGCCCCAAGAAAATGGTTTTTGAATATGCTTTTTTTTAAGATTTTATTGTTAGGTAATCCCTACACCCAACATGAGGCTCAAACTCACAACCCTGAGATCAAGGGTCACATGCTCTACTGACTGAGCCAGCCAAGTACCCCTGAATATGCTTTTAATTTTACAGTTGAATAATAAAATATTCACTATTATAATACAGCAGAAATCTAAAGGAAAATGAGGAACCATTCCAAATTCTTCAGCAAGTATTATACACAATCATGCACACATGCTTCCACTCATTTCTCCAACCCACCAAATGCTAGGAAAGGTTTGTTTTTGTTTTTGTTTTTTAAAAGACATAAGCCTACAAGGATAGGGAGAATGAAAGATAATATTAAAGTCATAAAAGTTGTGAATCTAGAAAGCAGGTGAAAGATTGATCACTGAATTAGCAGATCCCAGAAAACTGAATCATAAGCCCCCCATGGGGGGAACCTGTGAACTAATATGAATTATAAAAGTAATCTCCAAGCTGAAGAAGACATACAAATGGCTAACAGACACATGAAAAAATGTTCATCATCATTAGGATCAGGGAAATTCAAATCAAAACCACATGGAGATACCACCTTACACCAGTTAGAATGGCAAAAATGGACAGGGAAAGAAACAACAAATGTTGGAGAGGTTGTGGAGAAAGGGGAACTCTCTTACACTGTTAGTGGGAATGCAAGTTGGTACAGCCACTTTGGAAAAGTGTGGAGGTGCCTCAAAAAATTAAAAATAGAGCTACCCTATGACCCAGCAATTGCACTCCTGGGTATTTACCCCAAAGACACAGATGTAGTGAAAAGAAGGGCCATATGCACGCCAATATTCATAGCAGCAATGTCCACAATAGCCAAACTGTGGAAAGAGCCGAGATGCCCTTCAACAGATGAATGGATAGAAGAAGGTGTGGTCAATATATACAATGGAATATTACTCAGCCATCAAAAAGGATGAATACCCAACTTTTCCATCAACATGGATGGGACTGGAGGACATTATGCTAAGTGAAATAAGTCAAGCAGAGAAAGTCAATTATCATATGGTTTCAGTTATTTGTGGAACATAAGGAATAGCATGGAGGACATTAGGAGAAGGAAGGGAAAAATGAAGGGGGGGAAATCGGAGGGAGAGATGAACCATGAGAGACTGTGGACTCTGAGAAACAAACAGGGTTTTAGAGGGGAGGGGGGTGGGGGGATGGGTTGGCCCTGTGATGGGTATTAAGGAGGGCACGTACTGCATGGAGCACTGGGTGTTATACAAAAACAATGGATCGTGGATCATCACATCAAAAACTAATCATGTATTGTATGGTGACTAACATAACATAATAAAATAAAAAAATAAAAAAAAGTAATCTCCAAGGATGCAAATATGCATGGCAACTAGTATTTCTGGAACTTTTAATGAGGGGGGAAGGGGCAGTGAGGACAGTAAAATTAGAAAAATTATTTTAAAAATCAGCTTAAGAACAAGTCAAATCTCTAGATCTTCTCCCCAGGTCACACACCCAAAAAATTAGCCCACCCTCACCCTAGAAAAAAAAACCTAGAAGTTTATTCTCTGTAGTAAAATTTTCAAAATTTCTTTTTTTTTTTTTTAAAGATTTATTTATTTATTTGAGAGAGAGAATGAGATAGAGAGAGCATGAGAGGGGGGAGGGTCAGAGGGAGAAGCAGACTCCCTGCTGAGCAGGGAGCCTGATGCGGGACTCGATCCTAGGACTCCAGGATCATGACCTGAGCCGAAGGCAGTCGCTTAACCAACTGAGCCACCCAGGTGCCCCAAATTTTCAAAATTTCTAAGGCAAATGATCTCTAACTTAGATTTCTATACCCAGCCAAACTAAGTATAAAAC
Organism: Phoca vitulina; assembly: GCF_004348235.1. Classification (NCBI taxonomy): domain Eukaryota; kingdom Metazoa; phylum Chordata; class Mammalia; order Carnivora; family Phocidae; genus Phoca; species Phoca vitulina. The sequence goes on along the minus strand of NW_022589764.1, from coordinate 2,094,473 downwards.
TAAAGGCTAGAATTAAGACATTTTTAGACATGTCTCTAAAATTTTCCTTCCATGAACTCTTTCTTAGAAAGCTATTGTTTTGTTCCACCAAAATGAAGGACTAAACAAATTGAAAAGAAGATGTGGGACCCAGGAAGCAAGAGATACAATTACTTTTAAAATGAAGATGTTTATTTCTCTCCCCCGTAACAGTCTTAAGTGGGGGGAGGATGGCTGCTGCTGGGCTCTGTGGTGCCATTCAGAGACCCAAATTATGCACCCCCCCCATTCATAGTCGTTATTTCAGGGCCAAAGCTGGGTCACAGTCATACCAGTTTTCCAAGTCTTGGGAAGAGGAAAGAAAACTCAGGGGAGCATGGGTACAATGTTTGAAGGCCCAAGCAATGAAGTGACATATATCACTTCTGTTCTACTCTGTCACTCACATGGGCACGTTTCCCTGCAAAGAGCCACAGGGAAATTTAGTCTCTGGCTGGGCAGCCACATGCCTATCATGCTTTACCAGAAAAGAAGGGGAAAATGGGAAGAATTGATTTGGGTAGCATTTTGAGACCAAGAGCAATTGTCTAAGACTGTACGTTCCAATAGTGAGTTCAGGAACATTACTACTCCAAAAAGGCCAGATGGGAGCAGAGACCAGTAAGAACACAGAAGATGTCACATAAAGTCAAGCACAGAGTCTGCTTGTGATTCTGCTCCTCCCCCTGATGCACACGTTCTCTCTACCTCTCTCTCTCTCAAATAAATAAATATTTAAAAGAATTTTTTTTAAATTAAAAATAAACATGCTACCATGAATACGTCTGTTTGCACACATACCTACGTGTGTCAGTACATTTGTCAGATTTGTTTCGTTTGGATCACATCTTAGCAATGAAACTGCTGAATTGAAGGGAATATGCTTTTTTTTAAGGTTGTGAAATATCCCTTGCTAAACTCTCTCCAGTAAGGTTGTCCCAACTTATGATTCCACAGTAGTGTACTGGAGTACTAAGCTGTCCCATTCTAAGTGTTGGAAATGCCTTAAATACTTCACAGGAAAGTCTTATCCTGAAATGGCCCACTAGAAAATTCTGTTTTCATTGTGCATCAGGTACATTGAATACGGATCTAAACTGAGAAACTAGTAGGGAAGTGTTAAGCTCAGGAATGAGTAATAACTCATTTCTAATCACTTAATGAAATGTTCTGCGATTGGTGCAGTAGAAGAAATACCTAATTGAGACCCAGAGTCACTACACTCAATAGCTACTTCTAGTACTAGGAGCTGTGTGACGTTAATAAATCACTCAACCTCTCTGGGTTTCAGTGTCTTTGTCCGTAACAGAAACGGGGCTGGAGTTGAATTTATGAATTTCTTGTCCCATAAAGTATCAGAAATCTTAATGATAATAAATGTTACAATTTTCATTTGAGTCAGGGACCCTCGCCTAAGTACTAAGCCATGCATGATTGCAACAGAAAACTCAAAGGAGACGAAATGTTTCATTTTGTACTGTCACCAAAATAATCTCACTGGAAACCTCATTAAGGATTCCCCTATGCAAGATAGCAACCGCTGGCTTAAATTCAGATGGATGGCGGTACCTAATGTAAAATTTTCAGCATCATTTCACTTAAATTCAAATTTCAAATTCAACAAACATTTATTGTGCCGGAAGCTATTCCACGTGAAGAATATAAAATAGTGACCCTGTCCTAAAGAAGCTGACGACATAGTTAAGTCATTTACTCACAGTGGGGTTTTCAACCTAGAATTGTTTCTATTTAAATAATAGGAGAGAATACTAAGACTAAGAAATGCCAAAGTTAAATTTCCAAACTAACCTCAAGATCGAGGCTCACTTTTAGCAGTTACATGCAGATTTTTCTTCATATTTAATATATTTCGCATATTTTGTAAATAAATGATGTTAATAGATTTGAGCTGTGTGTGTTGTGTGTGTATATATAATCACAAATAACTTACACTAATTCAGTATCAAAATTAACTATTTATACATTTAATAATGCTTGAGTCAAAGTTTCAAAATTAACAGAGAAATATGATCGACATTAGAAGAGTAACATGTTATAAAATACAATTACTTAATTTAAAAAATTAACTCCATATAATTAACTAATACACCAATTAAGCAATATGTAATTAAGTTATAGTCCCTGCCACCTAGTCATTTAATCATAAAAGCGAAGCATTTTTTATAAACAAATAAAATAAATATGAAATCTATTAATTAAATGTGTGGTTGGAGCTAAGAATAAGCATTAAGAATAAAAATTATCTATTTCCACAATCTGTGTAATCAGAAAGCAGGTCTTGTGATCCAGTGCATAATTATTATATTTAGCTTAGCGTGGCTGGTATGGTGTGCGGCTCAGTCCCTTAGTTTGGATGCTGGTCTGCACATACCAGCGACTTAACTTTATTTGTTCATCAGTAAAATGAGGACAATAATGGTGCCTACTTCATCTTGTTGTTTTCAGAATTAAATGAGATAATGCACAGATAGTGCTTAACATAACCCTGGACGCCTGGAAAATCCTAGGGCACGATTACTATCTGGTCAGTTTGGGAAATTGTCTGCTTCATGCATAATTGATATCAGACAGAATTCTGTACACACGTATCCTTACAACCTAGCTCATCTCTGTGATTAGTAGGTAAACTAGAAAAATGGAAGTGCAGGAGTATTATTATTTGGATGAAGGTCTATAAAGTCCTGTCCTCTGGCAAATTCCTCCTTTCTGTTCAAGGGAATTGAGGTATTGCTACTGAAATTTTCACCCACTCCCACTTGCAAGCCACTTTGGCAAACTACAATCTGATGACTGCCGGCTCACGTTTCCAAAAGAGAATGGACATAGATGGCTGCTTTGAGGGGAGAAAACAGAAGAATTACTCTGGCTGATGTCAAGTGAAGAAAATCCGCTGGAAGGAGATTAGGAACGGGAAGACTCTAGAACCAGGTTTGGGAGCAGGTGACAACAGAGGCAACTCTGGAGGGTGGAAGCAAGTCCACCAGGACCTCCCTCACTACAGGAATCTCCTAGTCAGAAGCCTCTAGCAAGGATGGTCTTAAGCCTCTCCCATCTGTTTGCAAGGTTTAGGACACATGCCCCGGCCTGTGTGTACTGGGACAGAGAAAAGAAAGATGGGTCCCTTTGGACTGTGCTAGCAGGATACCAGTCCCAGAACATAGCGACAGGTGCTGTGAGAAGTGTGAATGGATGCTGGACAACCTCACAACATGGGGTGGTCACAGTCAAATTCATGAGGAATCCATGGAACTTCATGAACATAAAATATAATTGTATTCAAGTCACTGTGGGGGGAGGGAAAGTGTAAGCTCCTTCCTACCTGGGGAGCTTCAGCAACCACAGTATTTTTTTTAAAGATTTTATTTATTTGGGCAAGAAAGATTGCAGGGGGAAGAGCAGAGGGAGAAGGAGAGAGAGAATCTCAAGCAGACTCCTCACTGAGCATGAAACCTGACATGAGGCTCGATCCCATGACCCTGAGATCATCATCTGGGCCAAAATCAAGCGTCGGTCGCTTAACCAACTGAGCCACCCAGGCACCCCTCAGTAACCTCAATCTTTTGAAGGATTCATAACCTGGGAAAGGATACATAAAACCAGAAGACCTTATAAACCTGCAGAGCTACAGTATTGTTGAGGATTGAATAATACCATGTCTGTGAAAATCGTTCATAAAACACAGCCCACTCTGCAAATGCAAAGTGATATATCAGTCTCACTAGATATGTATTAGAAAGGTAGACACCATGGGGGCACCAGCTGGCTCGGTCAGTGGAGCTTGCCACTGCCCATCTCAGGGTCATGAGTTTGAGCCCCACATTAGATGTAGAGATTACTTAAAAAGAAAAAATCTTAAAAAAAAAAAAAAAGAAAGAAAAGTAGATACCATATTTACATACAATTTATATACAAGAAGAGGTAAGACTTCTCTTCCCTCAACCATAGTTCCCGTATCAACTCTCTCATCTTTTGGGGCACCTGGGTGGTTCAGTCGGTTAAGTGTCTGCCTTCGGCTCAAGTCATGATTCCAGGGTCTTGGGATCAAACCCTGAGCAGGGAGTCTGCTTCTCTCTCTCTCCCTCTGCTGCTTCCCCAGCTTGTGTGCTCTCTCTCTCTCTCTCTCTCTGTCAAATAAATAAATAAAATCTTAAAAAAAATCTCTTGTCTTTAATTTTTTTAAGATTTATTTATTTATTTTTAAAGATTTTGTTTATTTTTGAGAAAGAGAGAGAGCACATGAGTGAGGGAAAGAGGGGCAGAGGGAGAAGCAGACTCCCTGCTGAGTGGGGAGCCCGATGCAGGACTCAATCCCAGGACCCCGAGTTCATGACCTGAGTCTAAGGCAGACACTTAACCGACTGAGCCAGGCACCCTTATTTATTTTAGAGAGGGAGAGAGAGAGAACATGAGGTGGGTGAGGGGCAGAGGGAGAGGGAGAGAGAAAATCTCAAGCAGACTCCCTGCTGAGTGCAGAGCCTGATGCAGGGCTCGATCTCACGACCCTGAAATCACCACCTGAGTTGAAACCAAGAGTCGAGACTTAATCGACTGTGCCACCCAGGTGCCCCAGTTCTCGTCTCTTTTAACAATATCATGCTTTAATCACAGCAATAATAGAGTTTTAAAGAATTTTTTTTAATCTTCAGAATTTTAAGAAATTGTAGTTAGAAAAAATACATATACTCAGGGTATGTTAAATACACAAGCACACACACACACACACACACACACACACACACATCGGCCCCATTTTATAAACCTACTCATGAAATAATCTTACAGCTTTAATTGGTAATGTTCAGGTATCACAAAGAAGGAACCTCAGAATGGGAAACGCTTTCCAATGAGGCCTATCTCTGCAGCTGCAGTCATATAGGAATTCAGGGGATGTTCTGACATTAGTATTAGGAGGACTAATTTGTTTGCATCTGCTAAATTTACAGTGCTTAACTTTTCAACACCAAGACTGTCAAATTTCCAGGAAATGTTTTATTCTCTCAGTTTCCTTTGTCTGCAAAATGAAGCTATCACTGAAATATTTCCAGGGAAATCCCAGTGGAGATCTTTATAGACAAAGGGGTAATTGCAGAGATGGAATGAATTGGCTCTAAGACTCTGTACATGTAGAAAGGCAAATAATATTCTGATGATACTGAGGTTAGCAAATTTGGGGTTTGAGAGGTAAAAGGCACAGAGCAATATAGATGCCTAATAGTGACAAAGAAAGCAAAGGAAGTTTTAAGGAGAAAAAAGCAAGTTAAAAGATACCTTTTCTACACGAGGTTCAAAAAACTATACATTTTACTAAATGTTAAAGAATCCCAATTATACTAAAGTTCTGTAAAATGGAGACAAAAACAAATCCTATTCATTTTCTTAATAATGTCTTTTGAGGGGCGCCTGGGTGGCTCAGTCGTTAAGCGTCTGCCTTCGGCTCAGGTCATGATCCCAGGGTCCTGGGATCAAGCCCCGCATCGGGCTCCCTGCTCGGCCAGGAGCCTGCTTCTCCCTCTCCCACTCCCCCTGCTTGTGTTCCCTCTCTAGCTGTCTCTCTCTCTCTGTCAAATAAATAAAATAAAATCTTTAAAAAAAAAAAAAATAATGTCTTTTGATAAATAGAACTTATACTTTGATGAAGTAGTTTATCTTTTTTATATTTACTATTTATCTTTTTTAAAATGCCTTTAAATTCTGGTAAATATTTGCCTACCCCTTATGCTTAAAGGTAGTCTCTTGTTTTTCCGGAAGTTTACTATGATTGCTTGTATTTTGAGTCCATGGTCCATCTGGAATTATAGTTTGCATGTGGCATAAGGTAAGTACTGTATTTTTCACTTGCCTATCCAATTGTGCCAGAATCATTTATGGAAAATATTCTCCTTTTCTTCACTGAATTGCTCTGTGTCCCTGTTGAAAATTAACTGACTATATATGAATGGGGCCATTTCTGGACTCTGTTTTATTAGTCTATTTGTCTTACCTTATACCATACAACACTGCTTAATTATTATAATTTTACAGTGAGTCTTGAAATCAAATGCTGAAAGTCCTCCCACTGTATTCTTCTTCTACAGAATGTTCTTGGCTATTCTAGGTTCTTTGCATTTCTATGTAAATTTCAGAATCAGCATGTCTTGGGCACCTGGATGGCTCAGTCGGTTAAGCGTTGCACTCGGCTCAGGTCATGATTCCAGCATCCTAGGATCAAGCCCCGCGGTGGGCTCCCTGCTCAGTGGGGAGTCTGCTTCTCCCTGCCCCAGCCCTTGTGCTCTTGCTCTCTGTTCTCTCTCTCTCTCTCCCTCCCTCTCAAATAAATAAATAAAATCTTTAAAAAAAAAAGAATCAACATGTCAATTTCTTTACAAAAGACAGAAAGAAAGAAAGTCAGTCTAGAACAGAGCTAGCACATCTGCTCTAAACAGTCTACCTCTGGACTTACCCAGGAGGCAGAAATAAAATGTATCTTATTTAAGCCACTCTCATTTTGGATGTCTTTCATTGAAAGCCAAACTTAATCCTAATTGATACAAGCTTTGAGTGGCTCTAATGGACCACTTGCTAAGCCCTGGACCAATCACGATGGCCAAGGAAATAGGATGGAGGCAGCTCCACCAGAGCCCCAAGAACTGACTGTAGAGAAGAGCTGGCTTCCCAGGAGAATCAAGGCAGAAGCTAGAACTAGCAGAACTTAAAAGGAAAAGGGTTCAGTAATGCAGCATATATCTACCATCCCACCAGCATAGCCCCCAAACTAAACAGGCTGGAGGATACGTATGCTTTGATTTATTTTGGGTTTGATACTATCATTTCTTGGAAAAAAAAAAAAAGTTTATTTGTTTTAAAATGTACATCTAGCCATCCAGTTGCTTATACAATCTTAAACAGAAACAACCACATCCAAAGCAAAGCATATAAAAGAGACATGTAGTGATCCCAGGGATCCCCGAGCATGGTCTGCTGAAGAACTGGCAAGCCAACTCAGCTTTCGGAGAAGCCAGAGGTCAATCTTATGAGGACGAACTATTGCACCTGCCATATGAGGGAGTCTCAAAAGGTACTTTGTTTGTTTCTGCTTATTTTAACTTGATTTGCACTAACCAAACAACAAGCTTAAACCAAAATAGAAGGGGACATGGTTTCAGATTGGGAAGTCACGACCCGAAACTTAATTTAAAAAGTCAAGTGCTTGAGGGGATGACCTCTGCCAAATGTTTTCTGGAAACCCAGATGAAGTTAGGAAACATGGATGTGGCAGATGCACAAACCCCAGAGCAAAACCCAGGTCAGTCTCCCTATTAATGCCTGACAACACCACATGGGCTTCATAATTGGAACGAGATGTTGAGAGATGACTTAAGTCATCCAGTTGGCAGAAGATCTAAATTCCTTGGAAATGTCTCCCAGCCTGGGTTGAACTCCCTGCTCTGAGCTAGCGGGCCGATCTTCGCTGTTCAGGGCTATGGAGGAGAATGAGAGACGTCTCATCCCATGAGCTGCCTAACCACATTTCAGGTGGATGGTTGGTTGTGGCGTCCTGAGGATTACTCCCTCTTTCTCCTGTGCCCACCCCAATGCCATCACATCATGGTCTGAATCATGCCTTCCCAAGGATACAGCCAGAAAGAAACTTATAGAGGTCAATAGCACACAAACCTCCTCATTTCCAGATGAACAAACTTGCAAATAAGCTCTGTAGAAATTTTATTTCTGATGTGAGAGTATTTCCTTGCCCTTGAACAAGAAACATTTCTGTTTTGTGTTTACCTTGTTTCTCCCCCATGGTTCATTTTGTTTCTTCTTCTTCTGGAATCATCTACCGCAAAGTTCTCCCTCTTTGTCAACCAACCAAATGTACTGAACTCTAAAACAAAAGAAATGGAAGAACAAAGGCAGACTTCCAGTGTTGAAGTGTATGGAGGACATGATTGTGTATTTAATTTAAAGCAATTGATCTGAAGCATTATCATCAACCTGATGGTACTGTTTTAACTAAAAACCCGTCTTTCTACAATGTTGTGTCAGACAGATTATGAATGGAATTAAATGGATGAGATCCCAGGCTTCATATTTACAATACCTTGCAGGTTGCTGTAGGTAGGTCGATAGCAAAGACTGTTCTTCATAAGCATCACCCATGTCTTCGTAGATCTCAGGTGTAGGTAGATCCATAAGCACCTTGGTAGACTTGTCAGGCAGTCACAAGCCCAAGAGGGCATCCTGGACTAAGGATAGAGACCACCCTGCCTTCACACGGCCCATATCACCCCGTAACATGGTGCTCTTAGAGACTTCCCTTACTTTATGAGCTCAGAGTCAAGTCATTACCCACTACTAGCAAGGGAATAAGACTTCATGGAATGCCATTCTGTACTTCATCTTCCTTTCCTTCTTGTTTTATTTGCTTCTAATTTATTTTATTTAGCAATATAATTTACATTTTCGTTAATCACTTTGCATCCTTTACAAGGTAAGGTATGATTTTTTATGTTATATTAATTATACTATATCAAGTTATACTACTATGTGTGCATATAAATTTGGAAGTATCCCAGAAAGTGATACTTTAAATCTCTCTCCTGCCTATTTAGAGCCTGTGTGATCTAAGATGAATTATTTAATGTCTCTGAAATTCAGTGAACTAGAAATGAGAATATCTATCTCAGAAAAGGTTGTCAGTACTCTAGGTAGCATAGATAAAATACCTTGCACATTGCCTGGCACTGAGTAATCATCCATGTATCATTGAATATACTTATTTATGAAGCTGGTTGTCCACAAAGTGTTTACAGGTGACCCTATCTTCTAAACAGGATTGAGCAGAAGCAAGAAAAGCAAATGCAACAAGCAAGACTACGTCAAACTAAAAAGTTTCTGCACAACAAAAGAAACCATCAATAAAATGAAAAGGGAACCTATACAATGGGGGAAAGTATTTGCAAACTATATATCTGATACCCCGTTAATATTCAAAATCTATAAAGAATCTATACAGCTCAATAACAACAACAGCAACCAAAAAACCAATCCAATTTTAAAAATGGGCAGAGGAACTGAATAGACATTTTTCCAAAGACACCCAAATGGCTAGTAGGTATACGAAGAGGTGCTCTACACCATTCATCATCAGGGAAATGAAAATCAAAACCACAGTGAAATGTCACCTCACACCTGTTAGAATGGTTAAGCTCAAGAAGACAAGAGATAACAAGTGTTGGTAAGGACGTGGAGAAAATAGAACATGCGTGGACTGTTGGTGGGAAACGTACATCGGTGCAGCCGCTATGGAAATCAGTATGGTGGTTCCTCAAAAAACTAAAAATAGAACTACCATATGATCCAGCAATCTCACCTCTGGGTATATACCCAAAGGAAATGAAAGTGGGATCTCCAAGAGATACCTGCACTCTGATGTTCATTGCAGTATTATTCACAATGGCCAGGGTATGGAAACAATCTAAGTGTTTATCAATAAGTGAATGGATAAAGCTCTGATATGTATATATACAATGGAATATATAATATATGTATATATATTATATATATACAATGCAATATATACACATACAAAGGAATACAATGAAATATATATACACACACACACAATGGAATATTATTCTGCCATGAGAAAAAAGGAAATCCTGCCATTTGAGACAACATGGATGGACCTTGAAGGGATTATGCTAAGTGAGATAAATCAGACAGAAAAAGACAAATACTGTATGATATCACTTACATGTGAAATCTGAAAAACAAAACTAGCTCATAGAGACAGAGAGTAGAATGGTGGTTACTAGGGGCTGGGAGGTAAGGGAAATGGGGAGATGCTGGTCACAGGGTACAAACTTGTGGTTAGAAGAGGAATAAGTTCTGGAGATCTAATGTACAGCATTGTAATTATAGTTAACAATACTGTATTATGTATTTCAAAATTGCTAAGAAACTGGATTCTTAAGGGTCCTTACAAGAGAAATGATAATTATGTGATGGGATTACAGATGTTAGCTAATGCGGTGGTGGTAATCATGTTGCATGATTATATATATATATATATATATATTACACAATTATATATATATATAATTGTGTAAATGTATCAAATCAACATGCTGTACACCTTAAGCTTACAGAATGCTTAATAATAATAATAAATAAACAGATTGAGCATTTCCTGCCAAGTTAACAAGGCGGAATCTAACCCCATCAGTACTGTACATCTTCCCCGTCCTAATGCAAAATTACCAGCTACAACCTTCCCTAAGGGGTCATCTTGAGACAGGGAGCGAAGGCAACAGGAGAAGCAGAGGAGCGAGGAAGACTCCTTGGATTAATCAAAAGAATACCCAACAGTGACGAAGGCAAAGGGGGCCATACTATGACTGGCTCCCTGCTTGCACAGTCACTAGCCAGTGTGGGTCTTAGTATCAACTGGCAACTGGTAAGAAACGCCGATCAGAGTCTCTTACTGTGGAACTCAGAAGTCTGTGATTTAACAGCTCTCCAGGTGATTCTCACGCACACCAAAGTTGGAGAAGTACTTCCAGAAAATGCGAACGATAGAAGGTAGCTGTGGCCTTCAGCCAGTCCAGATGGAAGAAGCCAGTGACCCATAAGCCACATCTCGCCTCCAGGATTCTCCGCCTGGAACTGCAAAATAATATTTGAAATGGCCACTTTCACAATTGGAAAGTTGGCATTACTAGGTTATCTTGAAAAATCAAAAACTGTGATAAAACTAAATCTGCATTTCCACAAGGCCACAGTTAACAAGGGGCAAAGAGTGGCACCCCTCTTTAGAATAGTCTGTGCCCTCCATTTTGCCATGGTCCCCATGAGTCCCAATTATCATGGGTCCCCACAACCCATCTAGAGACCCCGTCAGGCTCCCGTGTGCATTTGGAATGACCAGTCCGGAGTTGGTTCAACTCCTCCATCCCTCATTCAGAGAAGTAAAACTTGTGTCAGAGAGTTTAGGAAAAATCAGCCAGCAATTTAGGAACAGAATAATGTCTTATATAAATGGTGGCTGTTGTTACAATATCATTTATTAAAAGAAAAAATAATTTGAACCAGAACCCTGGCTTGGGGATACCCTCCATTTTATGGTTCTGCATCTGCTTCCCTTGTGAGTGGCCTTGATATTTATTTTCATGAGATTTCTCCCACATCAGAATGTTGTTTGGAAAAGGGAGACACAGAGTGATTTACTGAGTTTCACAGGAAACAAACCAAAAAGCAAACAATTTTGCTCTTATGTGGACTTGTTTTGGTAGTCAAAGTGTCTCATTTCTTTTTTTTTTTTAAGATTTCAATTATTTATTTGTTTATTTTTTTATTTGAAAAAGAGAGAGCACGAGTTGGGGGGGGGGGGCAGAGGGAGAGGGAGAAGCAGACTGTCCGCTGAGCAGAGAGCCCAATGCGGGGCTCGATCCCAGGACCCTAGGACCAGGACCTGAGCTGAAGGCAGACACTTTACCAACTGAGCCACCCAGGCGTCCCCAAAGGGTCTCATTTCTAACAAATACCAGAAATTACACTTGCAAATGGCGTGCTTGTGTTTGTGCTGGAAGACAGGTCTCACGTATTTGTATGACATGGATATTTAAAGTTTCTCAGGTGATTCCATTTCATGCAACCAGGTTTAAGAAACACTGATCCGTTCCACCTCAGTATAATCCAATTATCCTCTCTCTGCCACCCCTGACAGATGGGATGGTCATTAAAAATGATTTTAAGCCAATCGAATTATTGGAAAGTTCTTTCTTACACTGAGGTGAAATCCACTACCTGCAATGCCTGTTTTCTACCTGATTCCCTTTGAAAACTCTTTTAGGACATTTTGCACATCCCACCCCAACAGTTTCTCCACTGATTTTTATTTTGTTTCTGAACTGAGATCCATTAAGGTCATCATCCTTAGGAGCGATGATGAGATTAGTCTTTTATGAATATCTTATTCTGTGTCAGACACAGAGCTAGGAACTTTGGATCCCTTCTCACATTCTCAACAACACAGAGAGTGAATTCTATTACCCAATCTTGCGCCGGCAAAGCCAGAACTGGGTACAAGGCAGTTGTGCTAGTCAAAGCTATGTTGGCCTGGCACCATTTGGCAACCAGATCTGGGCACAAAACTTTTTAAACTGGGAGCTTCCTGGTCTAGAACACTATATTTCCAGGTTTAAAGTTAATGAGCATATCATTGCCTAATTTGTTTTAAACCCAGCCTCAGGGGCACCTGGGGGCTCAGTCAGTTAAGCGTCTGCCTTGGGCTCAAGTCGTGATCTCAGGGTCCTGGGATCAGCCCCGAGTCAGGCTCCCAGCTCAGTGGGGAGTCCGCTTCTCCCTCTCTCTGCCTCCACCCCCATTCATGCACTCTCTTGCTCTCTCAAACAAATAAATAAAATCTTTTAAAAAATAAACAAATAAACCCAGCCTCATATCTGACTGGTGGGATGACGAACTGGGGAAGATGCCAGCATCACACTGCCAAATGCATGATCCATCACTGTGTCCACCCATAAGTGCCAGGGCATTGGGAATGAGCTTGTCAGGCCCTTAAACAAAAGACTAGAGTCCTGGCAGAATAGGGAAGAGGACAGCATTGTATTCATTGATGAGGAGCCTTCATGAGGGGTTGGGGACTATATGTAAGTTTTGACCATTAAATATAGGCTGTATATGGGAATGTGAAAAACAGGGTGGGGGTGGGGGAAGAGCCTAGATTGTTTTGTTTGCCTTTCAGTTTGGGGTTTGGTTTGTTTTATTTTTGCTGGCCCCTGTTCTCCCTGCATTCCTCCTCCATCTTCCATTTAAAAATAATCAACCAATGAGGGGCACCTGGCTGGCTCAGTTGGTAGAGCATGCAATTCTTGATCTCAGGGTCATGAGTTTGAGCCCCATGTTGTGTGTGGAGATTACTTAAACATAAAATCTTTTAAAAATAATAATAGTAATAAATAAATAAATAAATGAAAATTTAATTTTTTTTTGGAGAGAGAGAGAGAGAACAGGTTCCACGCTCAGCATGGAGCCTGACACTGGGCTCTGTCTCAAGACCCTGAGATCATGACCTGCACCGAAATCAAGAGTCGGACATTTAACTGACTGAGTCAACCAGGCTCCCCTGAAAATTTAATTTAAAAAAGAACTGTAGCCTATAATTCCAGTGAATGCCCCCCAAAATAAAGAATAAACACTACAGAGTGGTCTGGCATGCTCTGCTAACATTCGTCTTCTTTCCGCATCTTACACAGGAGACATCATGAAACCCATGCATTCCAAATACGTGCTTGGAATTTCTGTGTCTTTGTCACAGAGTGATGAGTTCATTTCCGAGGCCTCCCAGACTTCTCCTAGGATTTTATTCTATGGTTACTGCATGTTTGCGGACAATCATTTTACTGGAAATGCGTTTATAAGATGTGACTTTTTAGCCATTTACAGAGTGGAGTCAAGTGTGTTCAACAATTACTTACCTTACATTGTAGATACTGTTTCAAATTCTGTTGGCTGTTTCAAAAGAAACAAAAGAAAAGTAAGTGTGAACTCCAATATATGTTTTTATTTTTAAACAGCTTCAGCAAATTGAGTCTTTTCTAATTGAAAGTTACTTGGTGTAACTATGCAGCTTCAAGAACAATAGCAAAGTCAGTTTGCAATCACTTGAGTTATTTCAAGTTTTGCCACTCCGCCGTTATTAAATTAATTCACCATCTAATAAAAATAATTCCTAATGTTGAGAAAATACAGATAAGTAGAGAGAAGCTTTATTAAGATCATCAGTATTAAAACTAAATCCTTTTTTTTCTCATTAAAGAAGATACAGTCAATTTAATTAATTCACATTAATCCCTAGTTGACATTAAATTAATCTAAAAATCTACACTCATATAGATTATTAACACGGAGCCATAAAAAATGTTTAAAATGATTAATATATAAAAGAAACACAGTTCTAAAGATTCACGTGATTATATTTTAAAATGTTCTATAGGGGCACCTGGCTGGCTCAGTCTGTGGAGCGTGAAACTCTTGATCTCGGGGTTGTGAGTTCGAGCCCCTCGTTGGGTGTGGAAATGACTTTAAAAAAATACAATCTAAAAAATAAATAAAATAAAATGTTCTATAGGTGAACTAATCTTCTGAGGCCACTTTTTCGGTTTATCAAATACTTGTGATTTAGAAAGACAAGAAATCCAAGAAGTATCTTTTCTAAAGAAAAAAAGTAGAAAATTTTACTAAGATATTGATCTAGGATTGATACTTCCTTCTAAATTAACTGACAGTGATCACACTATAAAACTTGAGCCCCAAATGATCTTCATACTTACATCATTTAAATTCTTTTTTTTTTTTAAAGATTTTATTTATTTGACAGAGAGAGACACAGCGAGAGAGGGAACACAAGCAGGGGGAGTGGGAGAGGGAGAAGCAGGCCTCCTGCAGAACAGGGACCCCAATGTGGGGCTCGATCCCAGGACCCTGGGATCATGACCCGAGCCGAAGGCAGACGCTTAATGACTGAGCCACCCAGGCGCCCCATCATTTAAATTCTTATTTTGAGAGACAGCTCTATTTTCTGAAGATTGTTGATATTTTGTTCCTTTACTTTTTCTAGAAAAGAAAAATTATTATAAGGCAATCAATAGTTCACCTCCAGCACTTTCACATCATTCTAGATTATAAAGCCATTTTATTTTAAAACATCTTTATGTATGAACTTAATTTAATTGGATTTTTAGAACTGACCTCTAATTATTAGTAGATGTCAGGTGGCATATTTTTATTCTGGCTTTATAAATCTGTTTTCAGGCTATAGATCACTTAACAAAGAATGTCATCATGTATGTTTAACACTAATTTCAGATTGAGTTCTCATCCCAAGTCCATGCTGATCGGCATTATAAAAGTGTAACTTCAGCTCATGAGCTCCTTCGTATAGAGTTCAAGTCTTCTACCAGAGCAAGACAAGCCAAACAAAATAATTGTCTTTTCAATGTACACTGACGTAAAGAACTCACCTTTCACATCAAATAACAACAACAAGAAATAGACTTGTATTTTATCCAGCTTTTCAATTTCATGATAAGCTCTAGAGCTAATTAATTTAATAGACTAAAAGATGCCAATTTTCTTTATTTACTTTTTTTGTCTCGATAAACATTAGTGTGCTTGAGTGGACACCTCTATTTTCCTTGGAGTTTTAAAGCTTCCTTTCATGTGGGAGAAAAATGGCTAAATATGTCAGGGTTTATCAAACAGAGCCTTGCTTTTTTGGCTAGTCCCTTTTGCCTTATCTAGCAAACACATTACCCTCTCCATCAAAATGTGGCAGAGCAAACACTGCAGTAGGCCCTCACACATAACCAGAGCTACCTTTAAACAGCCTCTGGACTCTTTAAACTCAGCTAGAAAGCTGATTAGGTCCCAGATCTTGCACATTATCTCATTTTTGATAGCTGTGCTATGAAAAAGCAATAAAGAAAAAGCTGTCTAATAAGAAGGCAAGTTAAAGTGTCTGCTTACTTAAGAGCTATACTTAAAAGGAAGGGGGAAAAAAGAACTGTGTAAACTGGTTTAACTATTTGCAAATCTCAAAGGGAGCAGCGTTCAAAAAAAGAATTTATATGTGAGTTAAAGGGGAATCATGATATTTCCTTAAATCTCAACATTCACATACAGGAAGCAACTTCGTCATATCTGGGGGAGTTCTCATATCTTTGTTTAGTACATCATAGGCAACTTTGAAGCTGTTGTTTGTCCCAATATGAGAAAGTCAAAGATCCCTTCCAAGCCTACAAAACAACCACAAAAAGACACATAGAAAGTTATGTATATTTCACTAAAGTTACCTTTCCCTGATCTAAAAGAGTAACTTAATTAAAAGTGAGAAAATATCTAACCCTGAAGCTGATTTGAAACATCTGAGACTCACTTCTCTTAGCAAGTAGAGCAATGACAGATAATATTTAGAAGGACATATTTTAGCCATCTTTCCCAACATCTTAGCATATGAGCAAAGTACAATGCTTGTTTTTCTGCATCCTAACCTCACCCAAAGTCCAGCTTCTCAGGTCTTTACACATTTCTGGCATATGTGCAGAGTGGAAACAGACTGTCTTACACCATGGAGCAGGTTGAAAAGAAAAGATGTGAGTAGGATGTGGAATGCTGATTTAAAGAGATGAGGGGTGTGGTTCAAAGTGGCAAGGTCAATGTTAACATGTGTAGGAAAACACCGGCTCCTGTCTGGGCTTGTTTGCAAGATTTCGTTGGGAAGTGACATAAAATGAAAACTATTCGTACCTGAGTTTCTGTGATCTAACTGTAACAAAAGCAAGTCATATCTGTATCCATGTAGAGTGACTGGGAGGGCGTTGGGGTGGGGGGGACGCCGTTAGCCGCCTTTTAAGGACTCTGGTTTCACTTAGCTCAGATCTTGAGTTACTATCAGGAAAGGCAATAGAGCAACTTAAAAACATAAAGAAAGATATTCCATAGTTGAGGTAATGCTGATTTTATTCCCCACTGAACTGGGCTTTGTCTTAATTTCAAAATTCAACATGTGAAAAAATCAAACTCTGAAATGATATATTATTTCTTTCCTTTTCACATCAAGATCCTAGTTTTTATTTTTTTTTTTAAAGATTTTTATTTATTTATTTGACAGAGAGAGACACAGCGAGAGAGGGAACACAAGCAGGGGGAGTGGGAGAGGGAGAAGCAGGCTTCCCGCTGAGCAGGGAGCCCGATGTGGGGCTCGATCCCAGGACCCTGGGATCATGACCTGAGCCGAAGGCAGACGCTTAACGACTGAGCCACCCAGGCGCCCCAAGATCCTAGTTTTTAATCAACATTCTAACATATGAGGAAACGTCCCTTTCTGTTGAAACTAAATTTCAACTCGAACAGCTTAGTAGAGGATAGTGCCTACCACAAACAAAAAGAATATCCTAAAACCCAAAGGATGTTAAAATATGCCACGAAGGACTTAGGCACATCCGCTAAAATGAGGATGGGGTGTGTCGGCATCCTTACCAAACGAGTGGCTGAGAAGTCAGACACATAGGTGTTTGCCTTCTTATAGGCTCTTAGTGGAGTTTTCCTGTGATTTGATGCACAGTTCAGTGGCGTGCCAACCACGCCCTGGAGCTGCATTTTACTTTGACTGTTTACAAAGCCGGCGACTTAGTGCCCCTGGGGCCTCAGAAGGCAGGGACAAGGACAGTAATCACTTTGCCCCAGGGGCAGTTTTGCGCTCAGCACAGCCCGAGTTTGAGTTGCAATGCCTTAATAGAACCACTCGATATTTAGAGTTGAAGTTGTGGAGTCTAGGCACAACATCCTGGGTGACCGTAACTAAAAGCACTGTCGTCAGTAATAAAATTAATGAGACCCCAATGCATATATGATAATAGCAGATGCCAATCTAGTAGTAAATATACAGCAGACACAGCTTTAAGAGCTTCATGTGTTAACTCACTCCTTAGAGCAACCCCCGCCCGAAGCAGGCACTATTGTAACTTCACTAGATGAGGAAACCAAGGGACAGAGAAATTAAGTAACTTGCCCAGGGCTGCAGAGCTAAGTAGTGGCGGAACTTCAAAGAAGTTCCTTTGTAGATGTGTCTGTGTGTGAATACATATTAAATAGGATAAAAGTGCTCCCCCTGCAAAGAAATGGGGTCCCACCCAATTTATTTGTCTCCCCAGGAGACAACATGTAGAGGTTTTTTTTCTTTTTTTTTTTTTTTTTTCATTATTAGGGGTAATACACATTGTATTCTATTCAAGAAACTTGGTGGTGGATGGTTTTTAAAAGGTTTATTTTCAATGCAAACCGATGATTTGTAACACATTTTAGAAAATGGCTGCAAATTGATTCACATGGTGTCTCAAAACTCCTTAGCTCAACTAATTAAAATGTGTAGATTTCGTTTGCCACAAATTGGCCTTTTCTCCACCTTGCTTGATTTGCCTTAGTACCCCTTGGCTGACACTCTGTCATAGGTAAATATTTCCTTTGTCAGCCTACCTTTCACTTTTTCTGTGGATATTGTGTCTGTACTTACTTTTGATAATGACTGCTTTTCTCAGCAGAAAGATGCATGTCCTGGAGTTGCGCAAATATTTTGGCTTTTGTCATTGAACACCATCTAGGGATAAATAGCAATATCAAGTGATTAAAAAAATTGCTGAACATGATTTTATCAGCAAATACGGTATAACATCGGAGTCTTCCAAACCTGCCCCAAATATAAAGGACACTTAAAAGAAAATATTATCTGGAATGCAGAGTATAGATCACACTTGATTAATCTCCTTACCATCATTATAAAGTACACAATCAAGCCCAAAGATGCATTTTTGTGAATAACAACACTAAAGAAGGAGGGGAAATGAATGAATGAGTGGATGAATGGATGAAAGAGGAAGGAAGTTTTAATTACAAATGTTGCCATTGCTGCCATCACTGGGGTATACAAGATTTTTTTTCCTGCAATGTTAACCTAAGAGCTGTTGAGAAAAATAACTACTTTAGATGTGCTGACTTATTGTGGGGGGGGAGGGGAGTAATTATGCACTTCACATCTTTTTAAAATGCTATGAATCCTCACCCTCTGGTGCAACATTATACCCTTATGCAATTAACCACACTGGTAATGACCTTCCCATCTGATCTAGAGTGACAAAATGAAACTCTGATGGACAGAGATACATAATAGTGCTAGGATTGCCTTTGCGAGCTTCACGAGTCATCCCCAGAGTTTATAAAGGACAAATGTAAAAGTACCAAACACGATAAACAACAGTACCTCTATTACTGAAAAATAGCACACATCTGAAACTTTACCTTTACACACACATACACAAACACACACACACAAAACCATTGCTAACCAGATTAATAGTAATCCAAGAAGATGCACAGAAAAATGTGTTTCATTTTGGAAATATTTTTCAAGCAAAATGAGTCAGTACACATACCCATTTGTACTCTGTTGGTGTTAGTTTTTAAAAAGTCAAGGAGAAAGTTCCCTTCTTCCAGAAATCTCATAGGGAGTAATTATTCATTGGTCCTTCAGTAGGTAGAGCTAATTTCAGAACCGCTAGGGTGTGACCAGATTATTCGAATCATTTACTTGAAAAGACCCAAATATTAGGGAAGTTCATGAACAGTTTATACTTGTGGGGGAAAAAATCTTTCCTCACCCACGGGGTTGGGGGGGTCTGGGGGGGGGCGGTCATTGAAGACTAGTAAAATCTGCTGCCAAAGGACTTAGGACCTAATTCCCAACACAACTTCAGGAGACCGTCTGTAAAAAAGAAAGAACCATTTTGTCTGCCTTTCTCCTGCTTCCACATCCCAAACCTGTTATTGAAAGAGAGCAAAGGAGAAGAGAAAGAGAAGCCCACACTCTTTGACATTTTCGCCACCCACACCACCCACCACCAAGCCATCCCCCCAGTAAGGAAATGTTCGTCCAGCCACACATTAAAATGAATAATCTGATTACACTGGGGGAACCAGGGTAAATAAAGGTGGCGTGCCCTGTAACTATACAAACTGAACCATCTCAGGAGGTATTTAAAATATTTGGGGGTTGCAGGTGGAGAAAGGTTTCTTGGCAGTGGTTGTTCATTGAAATCTCTTACGGGATTTTTTTTTTTTTGAAACCTAGTCTGTGATGCAGAACCTGCTGTGCTAAATTATGAACCAAAGGCTTTGGGGTGGGAACAATCAATCAAAATACCTGGGGTAGTGTGTAATGTGCATGCTCTTGTCAGCATGATCAGGCTGCCCCGGAACACAGTCCCTCAGCAGGTTAAATAAATATGATACTATAGACAAACCGACAGGATCACACGGCTGCATCAATCAGCTGTTGATAAAATACAATCTTCCTTTAATACACGCTGGGAAAGTTATTTAACACTTACAAAACCTATATCCATTTCTTGTCCTTTTTTTTTTTTTTTTTTTTTAAGTCTTCTTCCAAAGTGTAACTCTTTTAAAGGGCACGGGGAAGAAGTTGCGCGATCTCGGGTGGACGAAGGGGATTTAATGGGGCCAAAGAAACAGGGAGTCACAGCTGTCTACCCAGGGGGTGGACGAATAACAGCCTCAGGGGTGGAGGAACCGGCCAGAGGGTCCGTGAGAAGCAAACCACACCCGAAGCTTTGCCACGGATCTCGAAAACCTAGACACCCTGTTGCAACTACTCCTGCAGGGAAGTCATGCAAAAGCAAACCCATGTTATTTCAATTCCGTTCTCCTTTCAGCTCATTTCAGCTCAGCAGTTTGCCGGCATCTGGAGCAGAGGAGGGAAAACTATTCCGGATTTATTGAGGGGGGTGAATGGGGGGGGGGTGCTGGACAGGAAATCATTTCAAATGGCGGGGGGCTCCAGTGAACTTAGAAAAGTGACTGCAATATAGAGCTGGTGGGAAAGGGGAGATCGCGATGACTTCACGCGGGTGAAACTTGGGGGGGGGGCAGGACTCGGGAAAGAGGAAGACAATTGCCTTGAGTTAGCGAGGGTGCAAGCGCGCGTGTGCTTCGTGGCTTCAGAAAAACCCTGTCCCCGAGGAGGACAAACAGGTGAAAGCGCCCGGCGTGGGTGCCAGGACCCTCTGGAGCGCCGGCCCAGGCTGGGCTGTAATTGAAGTCGATGTGGACTTTCACCTCCGGCTGGCGCCCCCGGCCTCTGCCACACGTTCGCTCGGCCCCAGGTTCACCCCGGGGGCCTCCGGGCTGTCGCGCGTGGACCTGCGACACGGCGCGCGCCTGTGGCTGGGCCCGCTGGGGAGTGGCCGAGCGCCGGGGAGGGCCGCGGCTGCCGGGAGGGGGAGAGCCCCGGGTAAATGCTGACAGCCTATCTCTTAACAAGTGAAGATTAATGTCCCATCTAAAACTAAGCTCCCCTAAGTGCCGTCGCGGCAGCAGAAATACTGGCAGTGAGGAAAGGCGTCGCCTGCCACTCAAAATGCCGATCTTCCCCAGCCTGTTGAAATAACCCGCCCGGGCAGCTCGAGGTGTTGACGGCCACGTTTGTCAGCGCGTCGGGCGGCCCCGGACCCTCCTCGGCGGCGACCCGAGCTCGAAACCAATCCAATCCCGGCGTCAGTGGCCGCCGCCCGCGCTGCTCCTCCCTCGGTCACGCACGCCCTCCCCTCCGGGTTTCCGAAGATTCGCGCCGGCGAGGAGCTGCTCTGGAGACCCAGGAGCCTGGGGTCCGAGCGACTTAGGTCCCCGGGAACCGCCTCCCCCCCTCCCCGCCAATGTCGCACGCAGCCTCTCCCGGGCGGCCCCGGCCTCGTAGGCGCAGAAGGCGACCGATCGAAACCCCGCACCGAGCCCGGACCGGGGCGACCGGCCTGGAGCCCCTCCCACCCCGTCCCTTAGCGGACGCCCGACCCAGCCAGCCCCACGTCCAATTCGGAGGCCCGGTCTTCTGGAAGGGAGGCGGGGAGAGATCCCGGGGAGGGAGGGAGGGAGGGAAGGAAGGAGGAATCCCGCTGCCCTAATAGCGCTTTCAATCCCAGAAACTCGCTTGGGGTTCCCCCCTCCCCCACGGGTGCGGATTCCGCTGGCGGTGGCGGCGACCGGGGCCTCGGGGACTCTAGGAGAAGGCGCTGGAATCCTTGTAACCTTTTTGGAGACTTTGCGCTTTCAAGAGCTCTTTACCTGAAACTGACACCCGCAAGCACTCTCCGGGGACCTGTTGGGCAGATGGAGTGGCAGGGCCAGGCGGGGCCGGTTGGCGAGACACGGGGACATTTGTCATGGGTGACCCGGCGCCTCGGCTTCTGAGCCCACGCCGGCGCGGGGAGGCCCGCGCTAATGTAATAAAGCAAGAGCGACAAGAGGAAAGGCCTCTCTCGCCCCGGGGCCGCCACATGCTCACTCGGTTTTACTGTCAGGGCTGGTTGAGGCTGTGGTTTCATTTCATATTCCATTAATATTTACAGCAGCTATTGAATTTCCCATTACAAAGTTCACCATACACACTGCTAATATGAAATTTTAATAGTATTGTGCACATTATGAAAAGTCCCACCATTAAGAGGGGAAGTGGGAGGGTCCTAGGGAGAAGTTGCCCTGGGAAGTTATCCTCCACTGAACGCTTGAAACGCTCCCACCCGCCCCCCAGGTCGTTAAATGAATTCATTTGCCACTATTACCATAAAGATGTGAAACGGTGGGCATGTTATCAATATTGAAATCAAAAGTGAGGGAGGGAATAAAGTGGGTAAAAAGCTCGCTGGTTAAATTGAGTTTGCAAAGTTGTGCGTGTCGGTGCTTGGCCCTCACTTACAGATGTCTCCAGGGCTCTACAGATCGCACCCCCTGGGGGGCGAGGAGGCGGGTGAGGAACCGGCGGAAGTTTCCAGGTCCTGTGGTGTTCTGGCTGAAGCGGGTCCTAGGTGGAGGCTCGTGGTGCCGCGGGGGAGGGGGGTGCAGGTGTATGAGGCCGCCCTCTCCTCCCGGCTTCCCTCCACTCCTTGCTTTAAGCCCCAGGAATTCGCAAAGCTGCAGTGCTGGGCTGGCCCTGGGGAGAAAAAAAATTCCCCCAAGAACCGTGAGTATCATCTGTTTGACAACTTCTCAGGACTGGCGCCTTAAGTTCCCGGGAGAAAGATGGTCCTGAGAAACCTGGTTCCTTTTCCAGAGTTGTGCAACCTAGCAGAAAGGGATGAGTGCTAACTTGGAGTGAAAAGGGGAGGAGGGAAAAGGAAGAGAATGAATCTGGCCCAGACTGTTGGAAGCACTAACGCACAAACGCAACCCCAAAGTCCTGCCGCCTAAAGTGGCCCAAAGGGTGTCAAACCCAGAGGCTCCAAGATGGCCACGCTGAGTCCTAGGATAGGGTTTCTCTCAACAGTGGGCTGGAGGCTCATGATCTGACACAGAGGAGCGGCCAGGGAGAGCATCCCCTTCTGCAAGGGCTCCCAGGCCAGTGGATTAGGGGCACCCACCTCCTAGTCCTGCCCGAGACCCACCCACTTGAGTGACGCCCTCAAGCCACCCTCTGAAATGTGTCCGGCCTTCCCAGTTTGTGCACCTGTAAGAACAGGCAACTTCCTGGAAGACCCAATGAGCCCCCAGACTCCCCTCCCCTCTTGCATTTAACCCTATCCTAGAGGGGATAGTTAAAATAGAAGCGAAATCATACTTTATTTTGTTAGGGGGTGCAGATGATGTAATTTCTCTAATCTGCACTAGGCTCTCACACCCCCCTGCCCACCCACCCTCACACCATCCCCTCCCCATGCTCCTGGGGTGTAAATTAATGACACTACTTGGGCGCCACTGTGGTATCTCAATAGGCTTCTATTTCTGCAATGAGAAGGCAATTTCTGAATCTTTAGGTTACTTTTCAGCTACAGGAAAACGACAGTACCAGAAGGTAAAGATGGGTGACATTTCCACAGGAAGATCTGGTGTTGGTTTTTTCCCTGGGTTTTAAAAATTATTACTATTATTATTATTCCCCCAATTTTTTCTGCGTCTTTTATTTCTTTACAGCCCCTAAATGTGTCATGCTTTGTCACATCCTCTGTGTGTGTTTTTAGAGAACATTTGAATAAAAGGCTCGATGCCAGGTATTGCTGACACAGGGGGTGGAATTTTCAGCCGTTCCACAAAGAGTTGGCCTCCTCTATTTGCATAAGGTCAGAGTAGTGCTTCTGATAGAACTTTAGCAGCATCTCTGTCTCTTAGCAACACTCTTGCACTCTTGGTCCCTGCATTAAATTGACTGGTCCCTTCCTTTTCTTCCTTTCATTGGGAGGCTTACAATAAAATGTCACCCTTCCAACCTGTGCCTGTCACCCAGTAGGTCATCTGTATCTCCCCCTTCCCCCTCCAGTCCTCCTCCCCTCCCCTCCTCCTCCCCTTTCTCTCCAGTTCCAATTAGACAACGAGATGATTCATCTGGTGGATTCCCAAAACTGTTTCATTTTATTGTGTTAATTAATATTAATACCATTTCTCCCTTTGTTATTATTTTTAAAAGCCCTCGTAAACAGAGGCCCGATAAGGAGCAAATTGCCAGAAGCTGCCTAACAATGGGCCTGGAAAAGGGGTAATAAGGCGAGTGCAGATAGAGGGAGCAAGGTTTGGGTCAGCCTCCCCACCCATTTAGTTGATGCAAGGTTGAGCGCAGCCTGAAAACCCTCGAAGCACTTGGAATATGCCAGGCGGCCCTCTTGGCTCTGGGATGGGACACAGTGACAGGATCCAGATGCTGATAGGTGGTGTTAATGGAGGGTCACGTTTGGACAATAGTATCCATCACTTGCCTCCTGGCTCTTCTGTCAGATGGGAGTCATTTCTGACTACTCCATCACTCAGATTTGGGATAGATTCAATTATTACCTTCACCCTGGCAACGGGATATAGAAATCTATGCCTAAAGGACAAAATTATTGCTATTATTATTATTACTATTATTATTATTTTGACTACACCTCTCCTCTTGTTCATTTTAAAAGAAGAAGCCCCAAAGTGTTCCTTTTCTGTCCCTTTCCTGTTTTAGCCTACCAGCAGCTGCCGAGTTACTCAAGCCCACGGGATAATGGGTGCTTAATTAACACAAAGAAACTTTTGTTTGAATGCCTGAATGATTATTGCTGATTTTTATAATATTATCAGTTGCCTAAATTAAATAGGGTCTGGATGTTTTCTAAAGTTTTGGAAGCGCCCAATGCAGGGTCTTGGGGCTACCTTTAAAAGTGCAGAGAACGTGTTTCTTCCCTTTTGAGAAGTGTTTGCAACTGGGAGGGCAAAAACACAAGTTGAATTGAAAAGGAGAGGAGGACGGAGGAGATGAGGAATAGAGGAGCCCTGGATATGGCCATGGCTCAAAGTTAAGAACTAATTTCCATCAGGTTAAAGATAAAATTAAAATCCTGAAAAGTTCTTCATAAAGGGAATGGGAATCAGATGGAAGGGCTCGTGCTGAAGATCCTTTAAATTCTGTCTCTGTGTCCTTGGACGGAGAAATTGAACTCTTTCTTAGAAGAGTGGTTTGTTTTCTGTAACATCCCTGGAGTGCGGCAAATGGGAAGATAAAACACCCTGCTTTTCCCTGATATTTTCACAGACCCTGGCTTCGCTCTTTCCTCTCTTCTTCTAGCTTGCACGCCCTGTAATTCTTGCAGTATATTGCTGGATAAATGTGCAGGTAATGGGGTCTGAGAAAAGTAATCAGGGTTAGAAGTCAACTAGCTCCTCTTTAATAATTCACGTGTCATATTTCTTCCACTATGTCAAGTTTGCTAAAGAAGATGGACAGGGGCTGACGGGCAGCCACTTGAGTTTATTATTCTAAGCCTCAGAAGGGAGGAAAACCATAAGAAGAGATGTCCCCGCTCTTCTTAACGAGGGGGCTAAAGCAGTTCCAACCTTAATCAGAGTTCTCTATCCCATCTTGCTCGCCCTGCTTTCCAGCTTTTCTCCGAGCTGCCTGGAAGATTTGTAAAGATAGGGGAGCCAAGACATATTCCTGGGGACTTTGCTTATTTCCATTTACCTCTCCTTACACATTTGTCCCCTTGCCTCCTCCCCAGTGCCTTCATTCTTACTCTCTTCCAAGTGGCAATTCTGTTCGTTTTCTTTGGCCACAATACAGAGCACCTCTGCCAGGTCAATTGCAGTTACAGATGAGGCTCTCGTTTTAATTTTCTTACAGATGACCTTTCTTATTTTTACAACTTTTTTTTTTTTTTTCTCATGGCACTGTTGGTGACAGCTTCACATATCTTCTACTTAAATCTCTATTCTCCTTTTTGGAAGGGTGGGGGGGCAGTGTTTGAAATGTGTGATTTTCTTTACTCTCAATATTGGCTGTTTCCAGAAAGAGGGAGGGGCACAGTATAGAGAAAGGACAAGAACATGTGAAATCAATGAAGTTTTAAGCATATTTAAGTTGGATTCTGGAGGACAAATTGATAGTCTGTGTGGAGATATATATATATATATCCAGATTCCAGAAAGGAAGAGAGAACAAAAAGATAAAGATTGAATAGATTGATTCTTATGTGGTAAGACTTTGCCCCAATGCAGAAATGAGCACTATGTTTAGCGCAGTTTGCATTTCCCTGTTGCTCACGTTGCCCCAGCAGACTTGTAAGGATTCCTATTTACACAGACCAACCCAGGGAGTGATTTCGTTTACAATTTGTCTCTCCCAGTCTTTTCAAAAGCCAAACATTAGAGGAAGGTTTTCCATCATGCGGGCTAAAACTTTTTCTATGTGTGACTTATTTAGTGAAAAGAACCCAAGAGTTCCGCAGACCTTTTAGCTGATGGGTGGTTGATGGCCAGTCATATAAGGAACAACTATTTTGCATTTTTCAGTTCTGAAGAGTTTTCAAACAAAAAGAACACAGTAAGTCGATCTTTGGGGCAGCACAGTTTTATCTTCAAGGTACAATTATCACTAATGGCACACATCAAGACAGAAAAATAGTATCTCCTATTGCATTCATTTTGTGATTTCAGTGCTATAAAAATGATCTATTTTCCAGGTGCCTTGCCCACTCAGTTTAGTGGCTCTTTAAATTTAGCACGTTTCTGCGGCAGATGCCCACGGTGGGCACTCACAATGTGTTTTTCAGCCTCAGTTGCTTTAGTATGAACCTTCTGAACTGGTAGTCGCAACACTGAAATACAGATCTATTTATCTGTCTGACAAAGTTGTTGGGGGGAGGGATGGTTAACTGAAAGTTCCAGGGGAACAGCAAACAATGGTTTATAAAAAAAAAAAAAAATCAGGCATACTTTGACATGAGGAGAATAAATAGTTCTGAAAAAATAAAAAACTAAGAGTCAAAGATTGGGTTGAGGTTGGAAAAACTAAGTTGGATTTGCGCTGGTCTTGTTGCAGGGTGCGGGGGAAGGGTAAGATCTGTCCAAGATCATCACTCCAAGAAACCGCCTATTTAAAAGCCACTCCCTAGAACTTTGTTGGGTTGTTACATTTTATCCGCTTCAATCATCAGGCAAACACCCCGCAGGACCCAACCCTCTTCAGAGAGTGGGAAATATTGATGGACACTAGCTACCTATTTGCAGTTTAGCTACTCTCTCTTCCTCCTCCAGGATAGAGGTTCATGTTTTATTTGCATATTTTTTTAACCAGGAGTGGGGAGGGGGCAAAGAAGCATCTGTAGGGGTTGGGGGTTTTGTTTTTTGTTTTTGTTTTTAAGCGTTTTGCTACAGTGTGCTAAGTATTGCTGGTAGAAAGTTTCTAGTTTTCTGGCTTTGATTAGGCTCGAGCCCTTCAAAGAAACGAATTTTGTACGGAGGATTCCTTTTGAAACTACTAACCGTGTCTTCTCTAGATTTGAAAGATGGGAATGGAATTTGGATAAATGTATCACCCGTTTGGGGATACAAGTTGTCCCCCCCCCCTTTTTCTCCCACACTTCTCCAGATAACTACCCTCCGCCACCCCCAACTCAACTGGCATCCTCAGACCAACCCAAAGCTTGCAAGCTCACTTCCATTTGGGGCGCTGGCTTTGTGTTCCGTTGGGGGGTCCCCTATTCCACTCCGAGTGGAGGGCAAGACAAGGCTCTGCAGGTCTGAGCAGTCACAAAGACAGAACTATTTTCCACTGGCGATGGGTGATGAAAAGCATTTGAAAAGCTGCCAGGGAGAGGGCGAAGGAGAAGGAGGACGCGTTCCCCACCCTGCAAAATCAGTTCTTCAGAGGGACCCTGAGTCCCCAGCTACAGCTCTGGTGCTGACTTAGCAGAAACCCCCAAAGACGCATCTCCCACCTCGGAGAAAATAGAAGTCTGCTTGATTTCATTTTCCTTCTGTTTTAACTAGGCGAGAGGATGTAAACTCCGAGGCAAACCAAAACAACTCAAAGAAAATCTAATGCAAGTGTGTATGGGGCACATCGTAGATTGTAGGATGAACATCCCTATTGTCGCAGAGGTCCCCAAAGAAACAGTGTCCCGGAGAGAGGGAAATGCAGATTTCCTGCCTATAACCTAAAACACAAATTTGGGCGGAGGGGGGCGGCGCGAATTTTGGGGGCCAATGGCGCGGGCGGCGTGGCTCCCGGAGGGAGGGTCGGGTCGGGGGCACCGGAGGCTGTCGGGCGCCGGGGGGCGGGCGGCGCCCCGGCCCCCAGCGCAGCCCCGCGCCGCGGCCCCCACCCGGGTCGAGCCCGCACATTCCATCCCGAGTCCTGCTCACACCTATCATTTGAAGCCATCTTCGCTCTGTCTTCCAAACATCTCGAGCATTTGTGATTCCGCTTGCCGCTCCTTCTTATTGAGTTCTCCGTGTCTCTCGGCAACTTGTCATAACCTGTAATAAAATGCCCTTTCTGGCGGGAGGTAGAGTCCAGAGGGCAGCGGTTCTATTTTCAACTGATAGCCGAGGAAAGGAGCCTCGGCGGCCTCCCTTTTGTCTGCCTCGGGCTTTAACTCCTGCGGGGCCGGCCCGGGGCTCCCGAGATCCCGGCTGGGGGGGGGGCGCCCCCGCCCCCGAAGGCGCCCCTCTGTCCCCCCTCCGGCCTCCGGGCCCGGCTCTGGGAGAAAGTTCTGGGCTTCTGGGGCGGTGCACACACGTGCGGCTAAGGCGTGCTCCTCAAAATGAGAAGAGCCTGTTTGCGCTTTTCGTTTCTTCCTTTTTTTTAATGGGGTGGGGGTGGGGGGTGAGCCTGACCTCGAGGAACAGAACGGGGTGGGGACAAATAGAATGATCCTGAGGTCACCTGGGCCGGCATCCTGGGAGCATTTCACTGGGCTGGTTATTTAACTGGTCCGAACCCTTTCCTTAATTAGTCAGACTCATCCTGTAGTTATTTTCGTAACATGTATTCGAGATTTTTCTATCCGATGTGTGAAGGTTAAGGGTTCCCACGGCCTGCGATGTAACCTCACCAGGGATGGGGAGCCCGAAAGGGCGGGGAGCTGGGGTGTCCCACGGGCCGCTGGGTAGGGTGCGTGATCTTCACGGCAGGGGTGAGCGTCCCTGAAAGCGAACTCTGGCTTCGAACTTTCCGCGGTCCCGGGTGGTCTGGAACCCCCTCTCCAGCAGCAGCCATTCTGTATTTAGAAGGACCCCCTCTCCCATTTCATCCAACCTGAGTTACCCCACCCCCCAGAGAAGTCACCTTAGAATTCCCCGAGATCGCCGATGGAAGACATGGAATCGACCGAATATTTTTCATGTATCTTTCACCATTTGTGACAGATGTCACCCATTTTGGGGAGGAGGATTAGGAAGGCAGGCGAGGGTGGCAGGACTAGAATCCCTACAACTATCGTCTTGCTGCCTTATTTTGTCATTGGTTTATTTGTTGAAAGAAGGAAGTAGGGTGGCCAGTCCTGGAGATGGTGTGAGTGTCCCCTCCCTGACCCCTGAGGCCCCATATCCAGCCCCAGAACTCTTCATCCAGGTCACCCCCGCCCCAAAGAGGAGGAGCCTGTGAAGTTATTCTCATCCAGCTGTGAAGCAGAAACAGCCTTCCCTTATCTTGCTCCCGAGGCCTGCCGCCCTGACCTTCCCAGGGGTGCTTCCAAGAGATGTCCACGGACTCAGGCCTGGCCGACTGAGATTCCCGACTTCCTGTGCCCACCCACCTCCCCCAATTCACACACTCTCCGCTGATTTCTTTCTAGCCCGGAAGCTAGTAAAACCTTCAAAACAATACTTGAAAAACCCAAACCACATTCTAGCCCCTCAAGAAAACCTGCAGAAAATGGCTAGCTGAACTCTGCAGGCGATTTCCCTTTTTTGGGGGAGTGGGGGGGAGTGGGGGAGAAGGAAGATTTGTGTCCCAAACTATGATAAGAGACGGAAAGTAGAAACATTTGATTTGAGAGTAGGGGCTATTCGGGATTCCTCCACATGAGAAGTCCATTCTTTGTAGTTAAGAAAAAACAAATGCATTTCTGGCTTCTGCTGGGCAGGCGCTGGTGAGATCTAGTGGGGAGAAGTTTCATATATCTGGGCAAACTTAAGACATGGAGGCTTTTAATCCCCCCAAAGGGGGGAAAAAAATAAGAGAAAATAGCAAGAAGACAGAAAATGCATTTGGGTCTGAGCAGTCGTTTCAGAAACACTCTCCAGTGTTGTTGATTGCTATGCCTCGTTTCTCTTTTTGTTTTATCTCTCAAGCTTGATGTGTGGGGCTCTAGGATGGCCCCTGTTGTTGGGTATCTGTAGTTTGCCATGGGTTCTGTGGGTGCTACCGCTTTTATGAAGGTGATTATTGCTGTCCCTTTTAATCTCTGGACAAAGCCAGACTCCTTTTCCCCTGTGTGTCCTACTTTTGTAGAAACTATGAGGCTGTAAACCCTAAACACCTTATTCATTTCAAACGCTGTTCAGAGACACTGAGGACATATTTGAGGGTTTTGACTATTACAGTTCCATTCTCCCCAGTTAGCTCATAAGCTCTATTCAAAATGAAGCTATTTGGGGGCATGTAAAAGCCAGTAAATTTCCCGATGCACAAAAGAAAATGGTGCTTTCTGCCCACTGCCTATTTCCACTCGAAAGTGAATAATGCCCCAGTTACCACCAGGCCTGACTTGATTTATCTTGGTTAATAGGATTAACGTGTCAGCCCCTCTCAAGAATTTCCAAATGCAGATCTGGAGTGTCACTGACTCACTGGTGTCTTTTTTCCTCTCTGATGGGCATAATGATGCACCTCCGAGCAGAGGGCCTTTGTCCGGTGGGAGCAGGCAGATTATCTGTCTCCAGTGAAATAAGGCGTGTTGTGGCCACCTTTGCCAAGACTCAAAGCCAGAACCCAGTCACTATAAGATAATTGTGTCACCACCTCACCAGTGCCCTGTTCGTGTTTCATTTATCTTTTGACTGTAATTGAATGGTTGAAACGCAAAAATGTAGACAAATTCCAGCTGTATTGAGATCTGTTTCTTCCTCTACTACCTCGGCCCATCATTAGATACTTTCCCTCTCTGCGCAGGAGGTCAGAGTGTATAAATATAAATTGCATTTTGCATTACTTCTAGATGAGTGAAGCTGTCAAAGCAATAATATGAGCTTTCAGTCCCACATTCTACCACTTCTTTCCCACTTTTTGGCCAGGAGGTCATGTGCAAATTGAACGTGACAACCCAGAAGACATGTCCAACAGACTCGTATTGTTACTCCGCTCAGCCGCCTGGCTCATAACAACATTAAGCCCACATTAGTCTCCAGCCTCCGCCAGACAGGAGCTCCTAAACATGGGACCCAGTCTTCTCAGAAAGTTCGCTTCGATGGTGACATTTCATCTGAAAGTGGTAAGCGGCTCTGACCTAAAATATTTTTCATCCAAGATACATGAGGATGCCATCCCTAGAAAGACCAGGCCAGTGTCTTACAAGACCAAAAACAAAGAACAGGTAAAGGGCTAAAGAGCCCCCCAAGACCACACACACACACACACACACACACAAATACAGTTGCTTCTGTTTGAAATTATTGAAATTTTCCAGAATCCAAGAGCAATGTGGTTGGAAATCATTTTCATTGTTATTTGAACAATGAAGACGTCACTCAGGAAGACACCTTAAAATATGGATTGACCTTGGATTCTTATTAGCAAGGTCTGATTAGCACTGTTTTAAAGACCCAATTGCATAACCCAAATTAAAGTTTCAACAGTTTCTCACTGTGATTAGAAGATCACCCTCCTCAAACTATATTGTAGCAAAGGAATTAGAAATTTTCATCAATCTGAAGGAAACCGAATGGCTTGGAGGATTGGCAATTGGCTATCAATATGACCCATTCGTGTCTTGCCCAGATTGCCGTTAATGCAGAGCTGTTGTTCGCTGACAGGGTGTTTGATGGTTTCTAGGAAATGAGTGGCTGTTTTCATTCCTGTTCCAAATGGACAGGTGTCTACATCAGAATTGGCAACCTGGTTGGCACGCTCAAAGGGTGGCCAAAGAGCGAATTGTTTATGGAGAATAAACTTCCCTCCCCCCGTGATGCATGTGAGTGCTGGCAGTGGGGAGGGGGCAGAAATGGAGATACTGGAAGCAGAAAGATTGATACAGGTCCTTGAAACTTAAGCAGGCTAATGCCCTTTTTGTTCTGAGTGGCGCCATATGCAACCGCATCTCTCTTGAAGCTCATCTTGTGCTTGACCACCTTATACTCTAAGTGCACAAATAAAAGTCCATGAAAGGCATTTAGCCTTCCTTAGGATGCTTTTACTGGTCTCAACAACTAAAATTTAAAAAAAAATAAAATAAAATAAGAGTTTTTTACATTTTGTTAAATATGCTTTATTCTCATCCATCTTTCTTCTCTCAAAGAAAGTGTCCTTACTTTTTAATCTTTTTAATTAACTTATTTACTTTTATTATGTTATTTATCTTCATTATTATTATCCCCTCCTCCATAGGTCAGATGAACTACATGTGTTTAATACTGAATGTGAGGAGGTGGTAACTTTAAGAGGCTATACCTGCTAATATTTGGTCAAATTAAGAAGTATCCCTCCTAACCTCAGTGGATACCATCACATTTTATCACATTATACCTTCGTGATGCCCTTCAGATCTATAAAAGTATTCACCTCTCCTTTCATCTCTCCTATAATCCTTACCATCCCAAGTTATTATTTATGCAAATGATTTTTACTTCCTGAGTGTTATTAAGAAACAATGCATGGGTCATATTCTTAAGGAAAAAAATCAATCACTATAATGCCCCAGAACCTGACATCCTTTTACTGTCTAACCTCTACTTTCACAAGTATTAAAGTTGTTTTAAGTTTAGTAAAAAAAGTTTTCTAAGAAGAATTTTAAAAAAGAAAAAATATACCTGGACCTGTGGAACTGAAGGAACCACTATTACTAGTTTTTCCAAATTTAAAAAATTTGAAGCTTCCAGTCACAAGATTTTATCATTCTATTCTTTTGTCCTAACTTTTCTCTTCTCTTCTTAATGAAATATTTGTGTAAACCTGCTATCAATTTTTAGTTCATTTTTACTCCTCCACATCACCAGAAATTATAGCAACCAAGGTCAAAGGCTTTGGAGCGAGGCTCTTACACCTCTATGCAATGCCTTCTATGACCTTGGGCACATCCGACAATTCTCGGAGCCTCTGTTTCTTCATCTGCAATATGGGGATATTAATAGTCTTTAATTTACAAACTTGTTTGAGGACTCGTGAAATACCACGCTTTCCATGTTTCTGGAAAGGAGTTAGTCCGAAATCAGTGTAAAGCATCATCATGCTGTTTATGATGATAATGTAACCTAAGTATTAGAATCTTCATCTGTGGAGCAGAAATAATAACATAAGGTTGTAGATAATGTGTGTGAGACATTTGGCATGGTGGCTAAACTAAAGCAGACCTTCAGTAAATGGGTGGTGGTTTGTTGTTGCCCCATTCAGAGATCCAGTGGAAGTGAGTGAAGGACTCACTTTGGAAAGAAATTCATTCTTCCAGAGTTCCACCTGGCAGTTCTTCATGCCTGGATCTAGAGGCTAAGTAGAGGTTGGCATGAAGGAAGGCAAGCTGAGAACAATGCCCAGTTATCTTTCTTTGTGCCCTGACCATAACTCAATACCTTGCCCTCTCATGAATTCATCCCACTGGGTTGGGGTGAGAAACCCCTGCTGGAGTGCGTTGAGGTAGACACCCCAAGTCTACCTCTACTGCTGAAGAAAACAGATGAAATGAGACTCAGGGAATGTGTTTCATTGATTCAGAGATGAGTCTTGAGAGGTGAAGGAGAATGGAGAGAGTTGGAATATATTGTTTCTGATATTATAAAGTCACTTCTACATACAGGATCAAACCTTCTGGGAATCATACATGAGGATAGACTGAGGTGCCATTTGAAGACTCATCTTGAAGGAACGCAAAGGGACCCTGAAGCCAGCAGCCCCTGGTACCTGCAGACTCAGCCAGGCAGTTCTGAGAAAATCTGCTCCGCCTGGGAAGGAGCCATCAGTCCTGGTACTCTACGAACTTCACATTAAGCTGATAACTAAGTTTGATTTGGGCCCTTGGGGGGGGGGGGGTGTCTATATATATGTGGAATAAAATTTCACATTGAAAATAGTATTTCATAGCTTGGGAGATTCTCTTGTAGATCAGAATTCATGAGCATAATCTCCCTGGGGGCCGGGGGAGTTGGCAAGAACTGGAAATTTCCAATCTTAAACCATTTATGTATAACACAACTAAATATAATGCTTTTACTGGATGTGTATAACACTTCTGCATATAAAACCACACACTCTTTGAATGATTAGAAAGGAAACCAGTTTGTTTAGATAGACCCTATTGCTGATTCATTGTATCAGATTTGCTGTGTGTGTGTGTGTGTGTGTGTGTGTGTGTGTGTTCCCACTATATCACCTGCCCAGTGATATTTAAAACCTCTAATGTCTTCAGTTCAGCATGAAAGCCAAATGGAACTGGGTTCACTCCATTCTCTCTAAACATAACTGCCTTATTCTGTAAGAGTAAATTAGATTTAGTGAAAATTAAAATGTAGGCAAGAAAAAATAACTTCTCTACCCAGTCACCACTGAAGACCCACATAGCCAAGTGTCTGGCATTTGCCTGTCATCTGCTTTTCTGACCATAGGGAGCAGCTCAAATGACAGGCACACAGATGGACGCATTGTGTGATTAATGACATCTACCAGGCCTGGTGGTGAGGATTGAGGAAATGGCGGCAGACATGAGCTAGTCCCCTTTTCAGTTTAGTGTTCCTTCCAACGTTTGAAGTAGAGAGGAATCAGGAAAAATTCCAGCCCTATTCTTTGCTGGAAAATCTGAAGGCACCCTTCTTGCATTCTCCAGAATCACTTGCCAAGACCAGACTTTGACGGGTAACTATACCAGCCTTCTAACTGGCCCATCAAAATTACATCCTCCCTCCCACCTTCCCTCTCTTCCTTCCTTCCTTTGTTTCTTGTTCTCTATTTCTTTGTTCTTTTTCCCTCTTGCCTTTTTTTCCTCCTCTTTTTCCCAAGCATTGTCTCACCTCAGCAACCTCAGAGTGCAAACTAGCCCACCAGAGTGTGCTCTCCACCGAATCCCTAAGGAACAGAGGGAAGTGTGTGAAACTGGGAAGGGTCTGAACAGGCAGCATGAAGACCTATAGCAACCTCCAGCCTAGTGCCCTTGGACTTCACCCCAGCTACCTTCTAGCCAAGTGGGTCATTCCTAAACATGGCATTTCTAACACATCAAGAATACAGGAGACCAATGGGGCGCCTGGGTGGCTCAGTCGATTAAGGCTCTGACACTTGATTTCAGCTCAGGTCATGATCTCAGAGTCAAGGATGGAGCCCTATGTCGGGCTCTGTGATGAGCATGGAGACTGCTTAAATTTCTCTCTCTCCCTCTGTCCTTCCTACCTGCCTCCCCCTCCACGCTCTCTCTTAAAATATGTATATATATATATATATATATATATATATATATATATATATATATACCAAGATTCTACCACTAGAAATGGGCCAAATTTGATGCCACAGTCTTGGGATCATACTCAAGTTGAGAATTCTCTGTCCTTTGCTGGCTTTTAAAAATTTAATTTGTTTTAAATAAGTAATCAAGACATGCAAAGGTAAGAAAGGGTGAAAAATCTTCCTTCAGTCCTATTTTCCAGCCCCTCCAACCCAAACTACCAATGCCCTTTTTTTTTGTTTTTAATTAATAGACTTTCTTGGAGCAATTTAGATTTATAGAAAAACTGAATGGAGGGGCACCTGGGTGGCTCAGTCAGTTAAGCATCTGACTCTTGATATCAGCTCAGGTCATGATCTCCGGGTCCTGGGATCAAGCCCCCCCCCCCCGCCCCCAATCAGGCTCTGTGCTCAGAGAGGAGTCTGTTTGAGATTCTCTCCCTCCTTCTCCCTCTGCCCCTCTCTCCATTCATGCTCTCTCTCTCTCTCTCTAAAAATAAATAAATAAATCTTTAAAAAAAAAAAGAAAAGAAAAATTGAGTGGAAAGTTTAAAAAGGCCCTATATCACCTTACACCCCTCCCCACCTTCCCCCCATTATTAATATTTTGCTTTAGTGTAGTACATTTGTTAGAATTGATGAACCGATACTGATACATGATTATTAGCTACAGTTCATAGTTTACATTAGGTTCACTCTTTGTGTTGTTGTATGTTCTGTGGGTTTTGGCAATGTATAATGACATATATCCACCATCATGGTATCAGATGGAATAGTTTTGCTGTCCTATAAATCCTCTGTGTTCTACCTATTTATCCCTCCCTCCCCCACAAAACCTCTGGCAATAGCTGATGTTTTTGCTGTCTCCATCCTTTTGCCTTTTCCAGAATGCATATAGCTGGAATCAGACAGTATGTAGCCTTTTCAGACTAGCTTCTTTCTCTTAACAATATGCATGTAAGGTTCCTCCATGTCTGTTCATGGCTTGAGTGCTCATTTCTTTTTATTGATGCATAATATTCTATTGTCCAATGTACCACAGTTTGTTATCCATTCATCTACTGAAGAACATCTTGATTGGTGCTATGCTAAGTTTTCCTAATTATGAATAAAGTTCCTATAAACACTCATGTTCAGGTTTCCCTGTGGACAGAAATCTTCAACTCAGATGGAACTCAGAACCACCAAGGAATGTGATTACTAGATCATATGGTAAGAATATGTTTAGTTTTGTAAGAAACTGCCAACCTATCTTCCAACTCAGTGCAGTTTTTTGTTTTGTTTTGTTTTCGGTAGTTTTAAAGTACATATTAGTTAGCAGAATAGGTACTTAGCAAAGATGGAAACCTAGACCCCATCAACCGCTCCTGGTAGACACCAAGGCAAGAGCTGCTACCATTTGCAGGGACACAGAATTGATCTTAAGAGCATGAACTTGATCAAGCTACAAGGGTTTACTTTTTGCCTTGGCTACTTATTTACTCCGTGACCTCAGGCATGCTTCTGTTTCCCCAGCTGCAATTAGGCTTGGTAACAGTACCCAGATTCTATGTTTCTGAGAACTACTGAGATATCCCATGCACATTTTGGCACAACACTTGGTATAAGTAAGTGCTCAATAAATGTTCATTATTTTTATATCTTATTACGAAAACAACCATCTTTCCCCAACCTCTTCCCAAAACAGCCAGTATATTCTTTAGGGATGAATCTGTGAAACAGTGCATTCAAGGGAGCTGAAGACCGAACAATTTGATACATTATATAATCTGAGGGAAAAAAAAAATGTGCAGCAGCTAAAATAAAAAGAAATCAAAGCTAGAGAGGAAACGTCTTTAAGCGTGGAAGGTTTTGAACTGCAGAATAAATTCCCTCACTCTCCTCTCACCCTGGGTTCCCATTAGTGTTTTGCTGGCTCAGAATCCTCTGGGGTGAGTCCTGGATTATGAAATGCCCTCTCTCTGGTGGCCTGCCAAAGCCCGCACTGCAGACACCCAGACTAACCTGGCACCGGCTCATGGTAAGAAGCCTCCTCACCCCGAGGGCCTGACTAATGCTCATGTTTTTTCCTTTCTCAGACAACTCCACAGGCGGGCTGTGGAGTCGGGGCGGGGGGGGGGGGGGGGTGGCATTAAGCAATCCATGTGGTAATTTTTTTTTCTACTTATTTGAGCAATTCTTACATGATGACATAATGATATGTGCTAACAATGAAAAATAAATGCACTGTAGCCGTATCTCTTTGTATTGGGTTTATTTTGGAAATTAACAAACACACAAACAAGAAATCCTCTCCTGCACATTCCTGATTAATAATCTATGGCTCCCCACAATGCCCACACACTGGTGGAAACGGAAACATTTGAGCACATCTACCAGCTGATTTGCCTTCATGATATCAGATGACTAGTTTTCCTGTTTCAACTGCACGGGCAGGGTTTAGGTGTCATGAGGTCAGAGTGTATGGAATTTTTTTTTTTTTAACCAAGGGTAAACAATGAAACCTGATAACTTATTCAGGGCATATGGCTCAAAAGCAGGCACTCACTAATGTGAGGCGTATCGCATTAATAAAGGCCCACACTTAGGGCAAATTTGGAACAAAATCTTTCTGATTAACTGTAAAACCGAAATATGCCCAGCAGAGCTCAGAATCCTGCTGAGGAATTACAAACAGGGTAGGTTTGAGAAGTTGAACTGTAGGACAGGTGGGTCTGCTGGAGTCGTCCAAATGAATGGCCACAGCCAGGTTTTAAAACTGTTCAGCCCATCGGTCCTGCGGGAAGGAGAACAGGAAGAGGGCAGAGGGTCAGAATGAGCAGGGTCTTTCTTCTTCCTCTCTCCCACCCTACTCAAGGGCCTCACCATCCCAGCACAGCTTAATGGAGTCATCAGAAAAGGAAAAGAAGAGGAAAGAAAGAAAGATCCAGTTCCCAGAAGAGATCTCCCACTCCAACTTTGCTTTGGGTATACACTGTGGCCCAGGGAAATCCCTCTTCTTTTCTAGAAACTTCTGTGCTTTAAAAAAAAAAAAAAAATTATTTATTTGAGAAAGAGTGTGTGTGTGTGTGTGTGTGTGTGTGTGTGTGTGAGCAGGGAGAGGGGCAGAGGGAGAGGGAATCCCTAAACAGACTCCATGCTGAATGTGGATCCCAACTCGGGGCTCGATCCTGGGACCCTGAGATCATGACCTGAGCTGAAATCCAGTTGGCAGCTTAACCAACTGAGCCACCCAGGTGCCCTTAAAATCCCCTGTACTTTAAGGTCCAGTCTGGTGAGTCTGGATCATGATTAATGGCACAGTATCCAGATCAGACAACAGAAACCAGCTTGAATTCTGGGTCCACCCCATGCTCACTCTATGACTTGAGCCCTTCTTCTCTCTAAATCTCACCTTTTTTGGCTGTGAAATGGAAATGGGACCAGTATCCTACCTCCCCTCCAGCTGCTGTAAGGATCACAGAAAATAACAGGACGTGGCATGGTCTCTGATGTGCGGTGAGTGCTGTATCTAGGTTTTTATTGCATTATTGTTGCCATCGTTCTTATTTTGAATCGACTAACCAGTTATGGATATTTTTCTGTCTGGAACAGGAAATAGGCAGGAAAGGGGTTAGTCATAGCAGGGCTCAGGCATGGACACTAGGGCTTCGTATTCCAGTAGTCTCGGATGCCACCAGCTGTGCCAGGTCATGCATTTAGTTCAGTTCAACAAATGCATTTGGAGAACCAGGGTACAGGTGAACACCACATTGTCCCTGTCTGACCAGCACCTGGCCTACCAGGGGAATTCCACAAACACGGCTGTCCAGTTAAAGTGACATCATGTGAAGTTGGAGACCGTCCCTCTAAATAAAAGACTGGCCTCTGAATCTGAATTAACAGACATATTATCTTGATCCCTCTCCTCCCCCAAATATATATATATATTGTATTTTAATGAAATAATTTCTGTTCGAAGTCCTTTGAAAATATTCTCTGCCAATTGATTTAAAATATATCTAGGCAAGAGTTGTGTCCTAGATACCCTTTAAGAAAAACATGGTTCCAAACATTTAAGTCCTATGAAGGACTGTACGGAGTTTGTCTGTTTGCATCCAAAGCATTTGTCTGCCACTGTGTAGACATGGTTGAATTATGGTTATTTAGCAATTTGGCATACAACCTCTGCTTCAACTTTCTTTTTTTTTTTCTGGTCATGAAAGGGTGTTAAAGCCAGAAATGAAATGATGGTGTGGGACCCCGCTCTGATCCCCCAACCAAGCTTTAGAATTCATTCTTATATTTGCAAAAGAGGATCTGTATCTTAGCTATCTCACAAAACCACTTGCCTTTGTTAGGCCAAACAGAAAAACATACTAGGATAGGTAAGCAGTCTGTTAAACTGAGAAGTTGAGCTAATTCATCAAGAATTATTTGGAAGAAAGATGTGGGCCCACACTGCATTCTTGATGTCCTGTAAGTCAGGACTCCAGTGGCAGAGCTCTGCTGAGCTCTGAGGAGGTCTTTTCCAGCAAATTTTCTTTCCCACTTGAAGCTGAATGTCCCTTGGTATCCTAGGGGTCATGGGGACATGGATGGATGGATGCATGCAGGGGGACTGGAACTTTTATCTGTAGGTGCATTCGGAGCTCTGCATTTATCTTTCTGCACCAATAAAAAGATGAGCAAGGGGAACATGACCTTGACCTTTAATTTTTTTCATTGTCAACAAAGTGACCCTCGGCCTGGGTGAGAAATTTAAAAAGTTGCTTAATTTCTGTGACTTTTACCATTCTGTCGAAAAGAAAGAAGAAAAAGAAAGAAAGAAAGAAAGAAGAAAGAAGAAAGAAAGAAAGAAAGAAAGAAAGAAAGAAAGAAGAAGAAG